>NW_027316056.1:36060885-36093385 GCF_026437365.1 Eucyclogobius newberryi | reverse complement strand
GAAGCCCCTCGGAGCGCCGCCCCATTTGTCCTTTTGAGCAGGAAACGTAATCGGGTCTGAATGTAGAAAACGTGCAATTACCTGAACTCCGAGTATGCCGAACACGATGAAGAACGCACAGCAGATGAGCACGATGTTCCCTATGGGCCTGAGCGACGTGATGAGGGTCTCCACCACCAGTTTGAGGCCGGGGGCGCGGCTTATCACCCTAAAGCGCGACGGGCGGAGGGGAAAAAGCGCTGGGATGAGTCGGGAACGTCACAAAATGTACGACAAATGTACGACGAATGTAGGCGACGCCCACCTCAAGGGTCTGAGCGTCCGGAGCAAGCGCAGGACCCGCAGGATGCCCAGGATGCGGTTGCCCCCCGCCGACGCCACCGACACCAGGATGTCCACCATGGAGACGAACACCAGGAGGCCGTCCAGAACGTTCCACGAGCTCTGGAGGTACACGCCGGTGCCGAAGTACAGGCCCAGCGCCACCACCTGACGGGCGGAGCCAGACGGAGAGCGTGAATGCGAGCGAAATCGTTCAGAGTCGACTGGGTAACGCATCATGGTGATCGGGTCAATCGGTAATCGGGATTGTTCAGGTCACGATATCGTCGTGAGAACCAAAACCGTCAAAAAGTTCAGTTCGGTAAAGTCACCAGGGATGTCACGATCATTAAGTTAATCAATAATTGTAAGAACCAGGAAATAATAATCGGGACGATTTAGAAGCAAAATTAAGTCTTTTTAGTCCCATCTATCGTCCAATTTTTGTCAAATTTTACTTTATTTTGTATGTCAGAAAGTTCAGTTCGGTAAAGCCGGTCACAAACTTGAACCACAAATTGTAAAACCAAAATGTGACAATTTTAGAGGCAAAATTAAGTGTTTTTGTTCAATCTATCATCCAAAAAACTGACCTAAAATGTGAATGACTTTTATTTATCCGGCTGTTTTTGTAAAATTTAACTTTATTTAGTCTTTCAGAAAGTTCAGTTCGGTAAAGTCACCAGGGATGTCATGATCATTTGGTTCATCAATAATCGTAAGAACCACAAAATAATAATCGGGACAATTTAGAAGCAAAATTAAGTCTTTTTAGTTCCATCTATCGTCCAATTTTTGTCAAATTTACCTTTATTTTGTACGTCAGAAAGTTCAGTTCGGTAAAGCCGGTCACAAACTTGAACCACAAAATTGTAAGAACCAAAACATAATAATAGTGACAATTTTAGAGGAAAAATTTGGTATTTTTAGTTCCGTCTATCGTCCAATTTTTGTCAAATTTCACTTTATTTTGTCCGTCAGAAAATTCAGTTTGGTAAAACTTGGTCAATTTCGTAAAATTACTAGGGATTTCACGATCATTTGGCTAATCAATACAGTAATCGTAAGAAACTCAAAATAATAATTGTGACAATTTCAAAAGCAAAATTATGTATTTTTGTTCAGTCTATCCATCTATTTTTTTCATCTGGCTGTTTTTGTCACATTTAACTTTATTCTGTCTGTCAGAAAGTTCAGTTCGGTAAAGCCGGTCACAAACTTGAATCACAAATTGTAAAAACCAAAATGTGAAAATTTTAGAGGCAAAATAAGGTCTTTTTAGTTCCATCTATCGTCCAATTGTTTGTCAAATGTACCTTTATTTTGTCCGTCAGAAAGTTCAGTTCGGTAAAGCCGGTCACATGTCAGAAAGAAAATGAAAGATTACACTGTTTTTTGGTCACAAAGTCTCAGTAATAATAAAGAATAATCGTTAAATCGGGACGTTTTCTCCTCAATATAATCAAAACACTGAAAGATGACACTGTGACATCACTAAACACAATCAAACGCGTGATGTTTCAGTCGGAGCCGCGCACACGTCTTCACACTCACTTTAATCAACATTTCTCCCACGAAGATGACAGTGAAGACGTAATTGGACACGCTCAGAAAGATCCGCTCCTGAGAGAGAGAGGGAAAACATGAGTGCCGGCTCCGCCCTCACACGCCCACACACGCTCTTAACGGCGACTTGATCCGTAACGAGGCGGCGCAATCGTAGCGGAAAACACAATCAAAGCGTGAAACGGGGGGGGGGATTTCTAACTAATGAACCCCCCAAAACCGCTATTACATCACCTAGTTACATCTGCAGTCAGTGTTTCAGCGCGCGACTGCGATTTCGGGGAAGACGTAATCGACAACGAAAAATGTCTCGCAGGAATAAGAGCGAGAAAAGGAGGTTCAGCGGATGAAATGTGTGCCATCCATAATCCTGGACGTAATTGGGGCGTCGTTAAGCGTGGCGTCCTCCCTATGGAGCCGTTTTGAAGGATTCTCTTAAGAACACGAACGAGTCTGTGAAGAAATACCTTTAAGAATGCATGAGAAGAACTGCTATGGAGTATTTCACATGTTTGCGTTCTTCCCGTTAATATAAAGTAGTGATGTAATGTAATGTTTGATGTCGTGACTCTGTTTCTTTTTACTGAATGTTTAAGTTTATGAGTGAAACAATGGAGACTTTAAAGGACACTTATTGTGACGCAAAGTGGACTTGTTTGAGCTTTTAATCAAGTTCTAATATTGTTCCCGAATCAAAAACACACCTGGAGTTTGATGAGTCCAGTTTAGAGCCAAAATTACCGCACTTTCTGGACTATACGTCGCACCTTTTTTCATTGTTTTGGCCGGGGTGCGACTTATATTTATACTTTTATACTTATACATGGGAGCGACTTATATGTGATACTGTTTGTTATTTTCACACTTGCAACTGCATTTCATACTCCAGTGCGACTAATATATATTTATTTCTTCTCTATTATGCATTTTTAGGCTGGTGCGACTTATACTAGTATTGTTTCCGAATCAAAAACACACCAGGAGTTTGATGAGTCCTGTTCAGTAAGTCCTCCACCGCTGAGCTTCAAAAAAATACCCCCCCATGACGTCACAGTTAGAGATCCCGTGGTCTATAAATCATCACTGTGTCATCATTGTGTCTCGTACAATTACAACTCTGCGTGTGCCCAGCTTTTGTTTGCTTGCTTCACTGTAATTCCCTCTGCTGCCAGTAGATGGAGAGTTTTGCCTCGAACGTATAAATAATGCGAGCGTTCAGTAGCTACAGCGCATTATTTAAAGTTTTAAACGTGAGGTGCTAAAGCAAAGGTGTTCAAGAGCATGTTTCAAGAGCAAGAGCAATACGAATTATGCAGAATATGTGTCCTTTAAGGTGTGAATTGTATTGCATTCTGGGCTTGCCCTTGGTCCAGTGTTTATTTTAGAGCGAGATACATTGTTTAAAAGGCCTACGAATCTGCATTTAAAGGGTGTTAATCCTTGTTTAAGCCCATTGCATATTATTATATTCACTTTAACATTATTTTCATTACTTTTAGTCATATATTTTATTGTTTTTTTTTAAACATACAGCAATAAAAATGTACATTAAAAAACTGACCTATGTAAAGAAAAATATGTGATAATAATAATTTTAATAATAATAATATTTTCTAAAAATGAAAAAAAAATAACATAAATTTTAAAACGGATTTATATTTTCTATAAATCAGTTGTTTTAATAGATTACATGTCAAACAACTATTTTTGTTGTTGCTGTTGTTGTTGGTGTTGTTCTTGATGTTGTTGTTGTTATTGGTGTTGTTGTTATTGGTGTTGTTGTTCTTGGTCTTGGTGTTGTTCTTGATGTTGTTGTTGTTATTGGTGTTGTTGCTATTCTTGGTGTTGTTGTTCTTGGTGTTGTTGTTATTGGTGTTGTTATTGGTGTTGTTATTGGTGTTGTTATTGGTGTTGTTGGTGGTGGTCTTGGTGTTGATGTTGTTATTGGTGTTGTTGTTGGTGATCTTGGTGTTGTTGTTATTCTTGGTGTTGTTGTTATTGGTGTTGTTGTTGGTGGTCTTGGTGTTGATGTTGTTATTGGTGTTGTTGTTAGTGATCTTGGTGTTGTTGTTATTCTTGGTGTTGTTGTTATTCTTGGTGTTGTTGTTGTTCTTGTTGTCGTTGTCGTCGAGGCCGTATAATGCATTCTGACATCTCACATAATCCGCTGTATTTATGTTTGGTTTCCTTGTGTTGAGTGCTGTGTCAGTCTAAGATAATAAAACGTCCTCTTCCTGATTTCGTCCCGTCTTAATGGCCCGTTTGTATTTGTGCAACACGATTAAGTCGATGGGCCTGTTCGGAGCGGGCATTAGCATTAGCGCCCTGATTACAAGTGGCTAGCATCGATGCCAGCTGTTAGCGCTCCGAGGACCCTCAGCGCCTCCTCAGGCCCAATCACTCCAGGGCCACTTCTGATTGGCCCGCAGCGTTGGCGATGACTGTAAAGTGGGCTCGGTGCAGACAGCTGGGGGCCGCACCTGTTCTGCCGTGACACGGACCGGTTTGAACGAGTTTGTGAGGACAATGTGTAAAGTGGCATGTAACAATAAGTACTCACACATTTAAGCAGGATCACGGTTAATTGATAAGTAGATTAAAAAAAAAAAAGACTTTAGTAGACAGGACAGCTCCAGTGTGACATGGAGATGAGAGAAGGAAGGACACGCAGCAGATTTGGGATTCACACTGATAACGCTGCGGTCCGGTCCCCGCCTGCCCGGAATGTTTCACAGTGCGGCATTTATTCCGTTACGGGCACAGGAGATACTTGCGCGTCTCACCACCGATCTCACCAGTAACAGTAATATCGACCTGCCCGTTTCCATAGAGACCAGACGAGTTGCCGTACTGCGGAACATTCTGGGTGAAGCGGGGCCATCTCGGAGACGACTGACGCCAGAAAAAGGTACATAGTGCACCGTAAATTAACAATGCCGGATTTCTTATCATAAGGTAAGGTAAACAATTGGACGGTGTAAATGTATTTTGCATTATATTTTCATTGTTTTGATTAACGATATTAATATTCAAGACAATAAACAAGAAGCTGCTGGAGATGGGAATGTATTTCAATCCTGAGGGGTGTTACTCTCCTCAAACAGCCCTGACTCGGCCAAACGAATCCTCCCGTTAAACTGCACTGGGACCTTCGATTGAGACTCAAAGGCAACTCAATCAATCAATGAATCAATTTATCTACTAAAATTATACTGCAGTTGTCTTCCAAGTAACTCCCCAAAGGATTCAGTAATTATAAGTTTTTATAACGTAACACTTTAGAGGCCTAACTTTGTACAGCAAATAATAAATAATGGTTTATGTTTAATAGGTAAAATATAGGTTATAGGTTTTATACTAACAGTACTAAGGCTGTGCCAAAATATCAAAATATTGATATATCCTGATACAAAATTTGGAGATACAGTATCGATATCGTGGGCTGCTGTATCGATATATCGCCATGAGTCATTTTTTGTATAAATTCCTGTGACCGCACTAACATTTTGATCGTTTTGATGATTAAAATGGGTGTGTTTCATTGAGAGTTTGTGCAGGTCGTGGTTTAACAAAGAAAAACGTTGTTACAATGTGTCCTTTAAGAAATAGTGATATATATCGTAGAATATCACAAGCGATATATCGATTATCGCATGTATCGCAAAATCGTGATATCATCGTATCGCGGGCGTATTCCCAGGCCTAAACAGCACCCGGTCTTCTAAAGATAACCGTCACATCTCATCTTGTCTCTTCCATTGCTAGTGTGGAGGGTGTGCCGTACTATACTGTGGGCCTGGATGTCCGCGGGTAAACGGTGCGGGGCAAACGGCGTGCTAGTGTGGGAGCGTGTGGCGTACTATGCTGTGGGCCTGGATGTCCGCGGGTAAACGGCGCGCTAGTGTGGGAGCGTGTGGCGTACTATGCTGTGGGCCTGGATGTCCGCGGGTAAACGGCGCGCTAGTGTGGGAGCGTGTGGCGTACTATGCTGTGGGCCTGGATGTCCGCGGGTAAACGGCGCGCTAGTGTGGGAGCATGTGGCGTACTATGCTGTGGGCCTGGATGTCCGCGGGTAAACGGCGCGCTAGTGTGGGAGCGTGTGGCGTACTATGCTGTGGGCCTGGATGTCCGCGGGTAAACGGCGCGCTAGTGTGGGAGCGTGTGGCGTACTATGCTGTGGGCCTGGATGTCCGCGGGTAAACGGCGCGCTAGTGTGGGAGCGTGTGGCGTACTATGCTGTGGGCCTGGATGTCCGCGGGTAAACGGCGCGCTAGTGTGGGAGCGTGTGGCGTACTATGCTGTGGGCCTGGATGTCCGGGCGCTCCAGTGCGATGGTGATGCAGTTGAGGAAGATGAAGAGGAGGACGACGTGATCGAAGAGCTTGTGCGTGATGACCCTCTGACACCACTGTCGGAACCTGAAGGAAACAGACACGCCTTAAAATGAAGAACAGCCAACGCAGCGAAAGAGCCTCAGAAAAAGCCCCAGAAAAAGCAGGTACAAGCTGTAAAAGCGCACCCTACAGGCCGAACTAAAATGCAGTTAAGCTAAAAATGTTTATTATTTTTGCAAAAAAATTACACAAATTTATCATAGAATAGCACATTTTTTTAGGTTTGTAATTTAACTTCCTGTTTGTAATTGATGACATCACACTAGGAAATTACCCAGCAGACACTGGGCCAAAACTCATCTAATGTCACAATATTTTTTTATTAGAAAAATAAAAATATATGAGAGCGACTTCATTTTGTTGGATTAATGTTTAGAGAGTCAAAAAAGTTGTTTCTTTGAGTAAATTCTGCATAAACTTTGACTGGAATGAGTGTCCCTGGTGTGATGTCACTTCCTGTCATTTTAAACAGATTTTTCAACGATTTTTTCCTCAAATACCTGCTCGATTGATGTAAAACTATAATTTATATGTACAACAGGTTTAAATACACCAAATAAAGTTAACATTTGAAAATCGTAAAAACCTGTCATACGTCACTTTAAAGCTGCGGCAACAGTTTAAACACATTATTATTCTTTTCGTGATCAGAAAATCAGGCACTCCAAGCTTTAAATGGGACATGGCTTTGTTTTTGTTAAGACAAAAGACGTTCTAAAATCAGTTTGGACTTCTTAGGTACGAAACGGTTCAGCCATTTGTCTTTTACTTCCACTTTGAATGCTTTTATTAGCAACACAGTGAGCGATACATTAAAAAACGATTTAGCTTTGTAATCAACATGACGCGGCAGATGAATCGTACTGTTAGTGATTCAGCTCTGGTGTATGGACTTTAAATACACGCAGGAGCACGTTCTGGGTTCAATTCCTTAGTTCTCCTCTGAAATGTTCATTGTCGGTGCATTTCCACTGTGACAGACAGAATCTGATGAATAAGAGGAGCTGAGGTGGACTTTTTAAAGGCAGACTAACAAGTGCAGTGTGATTTCCGGATGTTTTTTTTAGATTCTGTCTCTCTCGATGAACATTTCAGACCTCCATGAAGTGGGAGAACGTGCAAAATCGCAGGTTCTTCACATACTTTCTTCACTGTAGCGTAGAAACAATTAAAACATCTCATCATCTTAGAGAGAAGTGTTCCCTCGACTTTATGGGTGGTAGAAATAGATTTTTGCTCATAAAAACAGCACCAAACTGTAAATGTTTGTGATGAAGTGAACAGAATGAGAGTGAATGAAAAAAGTAACCTAATCACTCTCGAGCTCTTCAGTGAAAAACACAGTAAAAATGTCTATCGCCAATTTAATCATTTAGTAAAAATATATCTTTCCTTCGCTGCTCTTTCCTTGATTAAAAAGTTCAGGCGCGCCAACACACACAAAAAAAAGAACAGTTTGGCGTTTGCGGCAAATCCTCGGTGAATCCTCTGGCAGCGGGTCTCGGTCGCTACGGTGACGGAGGCGGGTCGGCGCGCGTGACTTACTCGTTGTGCGGAGCGAACAGATACAGGGACCAGTCCTCGTGGTCGCGGCACCACTGGGGCTTGTACGGCTCCACCATCTTCTTCAGCTTCACGCCGAAACTCTGGAGGCAAAAACCCACATGTTGACTGGAGATGGTCATAAAAAACACGCAATTTAACGATTGTTCATGCCATTTAACGTGTCACAACGTCATGTTTATGTGTTTTTACAGAGGTTATTGTGAGAAAAAAAACACTTGATTTAACGATTATTCCCGTTTGTCGATCAAACAATGGCGAAATCTTTAATCTTCTTTAGTTTCCAGGGTCTAACGTGTGACTGTTCCGCAAGTTTTTGACGAAAAATATGACAAAAACAGCCGGTAAAAAACACTTTAGCACTTTTTCACATTTTAGGTCTGTTTTTTTGACGAGAGATGGAGCTAAAAAGCCTTAATTTATTTTTTATTATTGATTTATTAGTATTTTGTGTTTTTTATGATGATATTGTGACCTGAATAGTCACGATTATTGATTTAATGCACAAATATTTTATAGTTTAAAAATAAGGCCAGGTAAAATAAGATAAAATAATGGGATTTTGTCATATTTTAAGTATTTTTTGTTTTAGACGATGCAATTAATCCAAATCCATTAATAAAAAGGTACATTTCCTTCAACAACATGTTTTATTGAGTATATTTTTCTTTTGTTGCCCTCAAACTCTTAAATGTACATATTTTTCACGTACGTAATTTCCCAAAATATAAACTTTAAAGATAAAGTGTTTGACTCGTCTTTTATCTCATGAGTACTTCGGGCTAAACTCCATATTCAATGACAGTATTTTAATTATTGTGATCTGGGTCACGTGGAACGCGCGTTCAAAAGGCTTCTTCCGTCTTCTGCACAACTTTGTTTGCAGAAAAACATCCAAACAAGCTTGATAATAATGTAATTTGGAGTTACATAAGTGGAAAAGGGTTAGAACGAATGCTTTGGGAAATAATGAGCGGCGCTTTTTGAACTTTTAAGCGCGTCAGCTCTTTACAGCTGAAGCAGAACACTAAAAACGTCTTGATGATGGTAATTTTCCGTGTAAAATAAAAGACAAGGCTGTAAACAAAGCCCACCTCCTCGAACTCCTCCTCCTCCTGGTCGCTGTAGGGCAGCGTGGGGGCAGTGTCGTCGTAGTAGTGGTCCGGGAGGTGAAAGGTCGTGCCGTTACAGTCCGGAGGATGAAGCGAGGGCACCTGGACAGCCAATCAGTCGAGAGGAAGAACAGACATTACATAAATCACATCAAAGGAAAGGAAAAGTAGATATTCTGCACTTTCACAAGAACTGCAGTGATTGAAGCTGTGAAACGTCCAGTGGAAAGAACATTCTGTCGGGGGTCTTGCTCGCGCTGTAGCGATAATTATTATCTGGACTATCAATCATCAAGATGTCAATAAAGGATATACAATTTCTGATCATCCTCAATAATAAGCTTAATTTGTAAATATTCTTTGACTAGAATTCTTCTGACATCTTCGTTCAACCTTTATTTGGTTGATCATGTATTTAAAAAGTCACAATGTATGATAAAAATAATCCTTGACCGACCAGTCAACGACTAACAGCGAACAACTGCTTTGGTTTCAGACAGGACAGGTGTGACCTCGGGCGGGACAGGTGTGACCTCGGGACAGGTGTGACCTCGGGACAGGTGTGACCTCGGGCGGGACAGGTGTGACCTCGGGACAGGTGTGACCTCGGGCGGGACAGGTGTGACCTCGGGCGGGACAGGTGTGACCTCGGGCGGGACAGGTGTGACCTCGGGCGGGACAGGTGTGACCTCGGGACAGGTGTGACCTCGAGATATGTGTGACCTCGAGATATGTGTGACCTCGGGCGGGACATGTGTGACCTCGGGACAGGTGTGACTTCGGGACAGGTGTGACCTCGGGCGGGACAGGTGTGACCTCGGGCGGGACAGGTGTGACCTCGGGACAGGTGTGACCTCGGGCGGGACAGGTGTGACCTCGGGCGGGACAGGTGTGACCTCGGGCGGGACAGGTGTGACCTCGGGACAGGTGTGACCTCGAGATATGTGTGACCTCGAGATATGTGTGACCTCGGGCGGGACATGTGTGACCTCGGGACAGGTGTGACTTCGGGACAGGTGTGACCTCGAGATATGTGTGACCTCGGGCGGGACAGGTGTGACCTCGGACGGAACAGGTGTGACCTCGGGAGGGACAGCTGTGACCTCGAGAGGAAAGCTGTGACCTCGGGAGGGACAGGTGTGATCTCGGGAGGGACAGGTGTTACCTCCGGAGGGACAGGTGTGACCTCGGGAGGGACAGGTGTGACCTCGGGAGGGACAGGTGTGATCTCGGGAGGGACAGGTGTGATCTCGGGAGGGACAGGTGTTACCTCCGGAGGGACAGGTGTGACCTCGGGAGGGACAGGTGTGACCTCGGGAGGGACAGGTGTGATCTCGGGAGGGACAGGTGTTACCTCCGGAGGGACAGGTGTGACCTCGGGACAGGTGTGACCTCGGGAGGGACAGGTGTGACAATATATCGATATTTAGATATTTTGGCACAGCCCAAGTATTTTCCGACACTACTACAAACAAACGTCGGCCCCTTGAGACTGAAGTCATAGCGACGGTCCCACCTGCAGGTATTCGGGCTGGTCCAGGGAGTGCTCCTGGCTGCTCGGGCTGGAGCTGTGTGTGTCCGACAGCAGAGACTCCATCTCTCCAGACTGACTCCTGCGGTGCAGACTGGGCCCTCTGCTCATGCTGGTCCAGCTGGAGCGACGGCTCTCCGGACCACTGTCCCAAGGAGACTGACCACAACGGACCACAAAGGAGAAAGATGGATGAGACCGGATCTGGATTCTATTGAATGTGAACTCAATAAAGACACTTGTCCAAGCTTTTAGCCGTGTTATTATCAGAGACATATTTGATTGTAATCGTCTTCTTCTCTAAACCTTAAAGGACAAATATGAGGCATTATTTGTATTGTTTTCAGCCTTTAAACATGCCAGAGCGCACATTTAGTTTGGCTTCTCATATTCATAAATAGATAAATGTTGATCATTTGAATCTCTGCTGTTTCTCACTGTTTAAGATGAACCTGGTTTCCATGGATACAGCCTGGCCTCTCGGAACACACTTGTACTGATCGTGATTAGACGGGACAAACACAACAATGTGCCAAAGGGTTTGTGAGGGATCTGAAAACCTACTTCAGTTTTTTGTGGGTGAAAGTTCTGTACAAACAGCTGCAAGTAGAATATGAACTGTAGACTGTCCTCCACATGTCTGCTGTGTCCTCCAAATGTGTCCTCCACATGTGTCCTCCACGTGTCTGCTGTGTCCTCCACGTGTCTGCTGTGTCTTACAAGTGTCTGCTGTGTCCTCCACATGTTTGCTGTGTCCTCCACATGTCTGCTGTGTCCTCTGCTGTGTCCTCCACACGTCTGCTGTGTCCTCCACATGTCTGCTGTGTCCTCCACATGTCTGCTGTGTCCTCTGCTGTGTCCTCCACACGTCTGCTGTGTCCTCCACATGTCTGCTGTGTCCTCTGCTGTGTCCTCCACACGTCTGCTGTGTCCTCCACACGTCTGCTGTGTCCTCCACATGTCTGCTGTGTCCTCCACATGTCTGCTGTGTCCTCTGCTGTGTCCTCCACACGTCTGCTGTGTCCTCCACACGTCTGCTGTGTCCTCCACATGTCTGCTGTGTCCTCCACATGTCATCTGACAAACTCAGGACTTCTCATGACTGTTTCAACAATGGCTTCTTCTTGTCGCTCTTCATAAAGAACATTTGTGTAGAGCACGACTGATAGTTGTCCTAGACAGAGTCCCTGTCCTCCTGAGCTGTGGATCTCTGCAGCTCCTCCAGAGTTCCCATGAGCCTCTTGGTTCATCTCTGATCAGAGCTCTGCTTGTTCAGATGTGAGTTTTGGTGGACGGCCATGTCTCAGTTGTGCCAGACTCTTTCTGTCTCCAGATGATGGATGGAACCGTGCTCTGTGAGAGGTTCAAAGCTTGGGACATGTTTTTTTAAATAATCTAAAGCTGCTTTCTCGCTATGACTTGTCTGGTGTTTTCCTTGAAAAAAATTATTGTGTCATTTTCCTTCCACTTCATAATTGTGCCGCTTTGTATTCACAAAAAATGCCAAATACAATGTATTTAAGTTTGCGATTGTGATGTGATGACTACTTTAGCAAACACTGGAGAGAAGCAGGGTCAAGTATTTTGCTCCAGGACACAGCAGCCGTATGCAGAGCTAAACACTATGATCAATCCTACGCTATATCATGTCTCAGCTAATCAAACAAACATGATTTAACAGTCAAATATCATTGTTTGATGTCAAAAACACATGTTCTCCGCCCAATAAACAATGTGCAGAGTGTACCGTGGATGCCACCCTCCCGCACTCTGCAGCCTTCACTGTTAATCATCACAAACACGAGCAGGAGATCAAAAGAAAGCTAATGTGGTGAAAAAGAAGACAACAACTCAGCAACAGCAGCGTTATTTCTCACAAACAAAAAGAGCAGCGTGTTCAAGACAAGCTGCAAACATTTCATTTCAGCGCGGTTCACAGTCGACTTGCTGTTTGTGCGTGTAATGACTCCGACACCGCCTGTGATCCGGATATCTGCTCCATCCACTCAGACATAAGCCCCAGTGACACACGGCAACAATAACGGGTGATAGGAATCGCCCACGGAACGCATCAGGAGATTAGGGCAATATCGAGCCAGCTGTGTACATTGTACACAGACTATTCTTTAAAATAATGAGAAATAATACTGATGTTTATTAAAGTGCATACGAGATGTGAGAGTTACACAAATGCAACAGCTGGAGATCTTTCCTTCATTTAGTTGAAACCGTGTTTGCATGTTTTTGTCAGTTCGAATACTAACTGGCCTCGTGACAAAGTGTGCTTTAGTTATTATAATTATAATAATTATTATAATAATTATAATTATTACGAAGCTCACTCGAATACTGCGCTACACCACCGTCCTTATGTGTGTTATCACTTCTGACTATCACTGACTATGATCCAAAGAGCAGAGTAACATCTATTCTTCCAACAAAAATGAATTAAATAATTGTCAACTAATTTAGTTATAGAACAATATTTACTCGTCTCTGCACCGGCTCTAAAACATGACATGAGCTGAGACCATGTTTTATGACTGAAATTGAGTCGTAGTTCCATGAAAATGATGTGGAAAATGTGTAAATTTAGGCAAAACCATCACATCACACACTTGCTCCTCGTCGGCATGATCCATGTCATAGTTATGTAAATATGCAGTGTCGGCACGGCAACAGATGCTCATGCCAACAGTCAACAGCTTCTCCACACAGAGGAGTTCTGTTTCTCCAACCAGACATGCTCCAAATCCTGCAGCCACGAAGCTCAAGAGCAGGAGCTGGACCCCCATAATCAGGAGCTGGTCCCCATCATCAGGAGCTGGACCCCCATCATCAGGAGCTGGTCCCCATCATCAGGAGCTGGTCCCCATCATCAGGAGCTGGACCCCCATCATCAGGAGCTGGTCCCCATCATCAGGAGCTGGACCCCCATCATCAGGAGCTGGATCCCATCATCAGGAGCTGGATCCCATCATCAGAAGCCGGACCCCCATCATCAGGAGCCGGACCCCATCATCAGGAGCCGGACCCCCATCATCAGGAGCCGGACCCCATCATCAGGAGCCGGACCCCCATCATCAGGAGCCGGACCCCATCATCAGGAGCTGGATCCCATCATCAGGAGCTGGACCCCCATCATCAGGAGCTGGATCCCATCATCAGGAGCTGGATCCCATCATCAGGAGCTGGATCCCATCATCAGGAGCCGGACCCCCATCATCAGGAGCCGGACCCCAACATCAGGAGCTGGACCCCCATCATCAGGAGCTGGATCCCATCATCAGGAGCTGGATCCCATCATCAGGAGCCGGACCCCCATCATCAGGAGCCGGACCCCATCATCAGGAGCCGGACCCCCATCATCAGGAGCCGGACCCCATCATCAGGAGCTGGACCCCATCATCAGGAGCTGGTCCCCATCATCAGGAGCTGGACCCCCATCATCAGGAGCTGGATCCCATCATCAGGAGCTGGATCCCATCATCAGGAGCTGGATCCCATCATCAGGAGCCGGACCCCCATCATCAGGAGCCGGACCCCATCATCAGGAGCTGGACCCCCATCATCAGGAGCTGGATCCCATCATCAGGAGCTGGATCCCATCATCAGGAGCCGGACCCCCATCATCAGGAGCCGGACCCCATCATCAGGAGCCGGACCCCCATCATCAGGAGCCGGACCCCATCATCAGGAGCTGGACCCCATCATGAGGAGCCGGACCCCATCATCAGGAGCTGGACCCCATCATGAGGAGCCGGACCCCATCATCAGGAGCTGGACCCCATCATCAGGAGCCGGACCCCATCATCAGGAGCTGGACCCCATCATGAGGAGCCGGACCCCATCATCAGGAGCTGGATCCCATCATCAGGAGCCGGACCCCCATCATCAGGAGCCGGACCCCATCATCAGGAGCCGGACCCCCATCATCAGGAGCCGGACCCCATCATCAGGAGCTGGACCCCATCATGAGGAGCCGGACCCCATCATCAGGAGCTGGACCCCATCATGAGGAGCCGGACCCCATCATCAGGAGCTGGACCCCATCATGAGGAGCCGGACCCCATCATCAGGAGCTGGACCCCCATCATCCAAAGCTCATAAAAATACATTTTGCATAAAGTCCCATTTATCATAAAGAGAGCGTATGATCAGATCTTTCATTCTTCATCTGATGAAAGGAACTGCTCAGAATATGCTAATGCTGCTAAATGCTAATGACTTATGAGATATAATCTCCCTTTTGTATTCTAGACTTCTGTCCGGCTCCTTTATTCACTTCATTTCAAAGTTTCCACGCCGTTCTCACCATTGACCTCTGCTCCAGGCCGCTGAAGTCGGTGGACGCTCCGCTGGGCCGCCGGGATTGGTTCGAGTACATGATGGGCGTGGCCGCAGTGTGGGTGATGACAGGAGGAGGCGGGGCTACGTGCGGCATGGAGGCCTTCGGGTTCAGGAGTCCGTTAGGGGTGAGCATCATGGCCTGGAGCTTCAGTTCTGCACACAAAACATACAGGTTGTGTGTGTGTACGTGCGTAGTGTGTTTACGTGTGTAGTGCGCGTGTCTAGTGCGTGTGCATGTGTGTAGTGCGTTTACGTGTGTGTAGTGCGTGTGTGTAGTGCGTTTACGCGTGTGTAGTGCGTTTACGTGTGTGTAGTGCGTGTGTGTAGTGCGTTTACGTGTGTGTAGTGCGTTTACGTGTGTGTAGTGCGTGTGTGTAGTGCGTGTGCATGTGTGTAGTGCGTGTGTGTAGCGCATGTGCGCGTGTGTAGTGCATGTGCGCGTGTGTGTAGTGCGTGTGTGTAGTGCGTGTGTAGTGCATGTGCGTGTGTGTGTAGTGCGTGTGTGTAGTGCGTGTGTAGTGTGTGTGTGTAGTGCATGTGCGTGTGTGTGTAGTGCGTGTGTAGTGCATGTGCGTGTGTGTGTAGTGCGTGTGTAGTGCGTGTGTGTGTAGTGCGTGTGTAGTGCGTGTGTAGTGCGTGTGTGTGTAGTGCGTGTGTAGTGCGTGTGTGTAGTGTGTGTGTGTAGTGCGTGTGTGTGTAGTTCGTGTGTGTAGTGCGTGTGTGTAGTGCGCGTGTGTAGTGCGTTTACGTGTGTGTAGTGCGTGTGTGTAGTGCGTGTGCGTTAGCGTGTACATGTATATTATCGTTTTTAGCCTCCGAGATCTGACCCTGACCAGTTCGTACGGCCGCGTGAACATGAAGCTCGTGTGTGCGTTTCGTGTTTTCAGTCATCGTCATATATATCTATCGCTCTCAAGCCCGTGGCGTGTCCTTAGCCGCTCCCCGTTGCCCGCGGCGCTCGTACCTGCGGCGTACATCTCCCTCAGCTTCTCCTCGTCCTCGTAACCCAGCGACTGCCTGTCTTCGTCGGCCTCGGACCGGTTGGCGTCGCCCTGGAACACAAACGTCACATTTCAAAAGGATTTCGCGACGGAAGCGAAAGGAGGACGGGAGTTTCGCGGCAGACGGGCGGCGGAGGGAGGGGCGGGGCGGGCGGCGGTCTCCCGAGTTCCCTAGTTGAGTTATGATAGCGGCTTTGGCAGCGATCTCCCGAGTTCAGGCCAATAAAGCTTTACTGAATTTAATTAAAACTCGTGCCAGAAAAATGGCAGCAGACGGCTTTGGCAAAGGGTAACTGTATGCGTGCGCGCTCTCTGATGCCGCCGATAGAAGATGAAAACTAAACAACAAAAGCTCCCCAGCTGTGAATGGCAGGCCGCATCCGACACAACACCGACCCGGAGAGGCGGCGCGTGAGCGAAGGGATGAGAGATAGCAAACGACAGAGGAAGCGAGGGAGCGTAATGGGAAGAGCGCTGGAAGTCTCCCGATGGCGCGATAGCGGCTGATTCTCTGTCACGGGATCGGAGAGGTTAAGGCGAGCGTCCCCCGGGGTGGCGCGGGCGGGGACGGGCGGGGCGGGGCAGGTGCGACTGGTGGCGCGCTTGAAACAAAGTGAAGATGTTGTGGCGCTTTGGAAACACTTGAGTCCCAGAACAGAACTCGGCAGACAAAGAGTCGAGTCTGGTGATTGGAGCCGAGGGAGTCGAGCAGGAACAAGACAAAAGACAGAAAAACGGTGCTGCAGGAAAGAAGAACGGTCTGGGAGTGAAAGCAGACAAAATAAGTGTCTAACAGTTTTTAATATGGACCTGTAGAAGTGATCAGGTTTGGGCTAATTACACGGCTTCAGGTAAAAGTACATGATTAAAGTACATACTTAGCCCTGAGAAGTCCTTCACACCATGGATCTGGAACATCGTCTTACTCCACAAATGTGTCCACCGATTTCAGGTTTGATGCATAATTCATTGAAAGTGTTGCGCAAGAAACTTCAAAAAGTACTTTACCAGTTACCAGATAATAAACAGATAATAAACAGATAAACCAAAAAAAAAAAAAGAAACTGCACCCGCTGCTGCTTATACAAGTACAACACTGTAAATATCCAGACTTATTTCCCCTGTAAGTCACTAAATACACCAGAACCAGCTCCAACGACGGTCAAAGCCTTAAAATCAGTCATGTACGGGTCAAATAGAAACAAACGTGGGCTGATATCAGAGCACAACAAACATATGCGCGCTATATAACAACGCTCGTGCGAAACCAGAGGTGAACAGCCAAATAGACGTTCTTTAAACTCAAAATGCACGTGGCACTCCTGCTGTTGTCCTCTATTTTAACTAATAAGATCTCAAAACTAACAACATTCATCCTTCAAATCCACCTGTTCCTCTACATTTCCTCCTGTGTTTTTTTGCAAAGAGCAGAGCGTTCCGTTTGTGGCGCGAAACACAAACGACGCGCCGGGAACGTCGGCTTCTGTCTGTCACATTTTCTGGTTTCCGATCTCTGATGTATCGCCGCGCCGTAGGTCGACCGTAACCATGACAGCGTCTAACTTTACCCGCGACTACAATCGACATCGACACCGCGATCATTCCGTGCGCCGTGTCCTCACCTCCGCTTGGAATCCCTCCACCAAAATGGCCACCAGCAGATTGAAGAGGACGTAGTTGCCGAACGTCATGAGGGCGACGAAGTAGAGCGCGGCCAGCGGCGTGGTGGAGGCCATGCCGTTGTAGAGCACGGCGTTCCAGTCTTCTTGCGTCAGGATCTGCAGAGACATCGGGACGTGAGCGACGCGACAGACGACGCGCTCATCATCGGTCACCTGGTCTCTAAGTCGCCGACCAGTAGCGGCTTCTTTGCTCTAATTGGCGCCGCGGTAATGGCGTTCATCAGCGGTAAACGAGGCCCCCGTGGCGTACGCGTGGCACTACTCGGCTCTCGGCGCACTCGTAAACGCCTCTTACCCGCCCACCGGAGGGCTTTTGTGTTATGTCGGAGGGAAATCGAGCGCCAGCGTTCCCAAATTGGCGCAAATGAATTACAACGGGCGATCACCTGTGCCACGGCGGCGGCGGCGGGGGGGACGGGATCGGCAGCCGCGCGCTTCCCGTCGCAATTCATTTCGGCAGGTAATTTGAGCAGCAATTTATCAACGGGGAGATGTGGGAGTGGAGTAAAGACCTGGAACACGGTCACGGTGGCCCAGAGGAGCGAGTCGAAGTTCTTCCTGTCCGGTAACGTGTCGCCGGTCTCCTGACGCAGGCCGAACTTACAGCCGAACAGATGCATGCCCAGGATGCTGGAGCAGAGGAAACGGGACAAAAAAAGAGTATTATTGAAGATGGAGACGCTCACATGGGTATTTGAAGTGGTTGAATAAGAATCTGTAGTGTGTTACGTCCGTGTTAAATATAAAAAAGACGTTAAATGCTGTAATCTAAAAGGCGTCTTGTGGTGTGATGTGAAAAAAGTTTGAATGTGCACCAGTTTCACACAGTTTCCTATGATGTGACAACTTCTTTGTCTTAGAAAAATACATCTCTAGTTAAAAAATGACCCTTTAGGATGGGACAGTAACATCATTATTAAAGAACAAATATCATGCAGTATTTGTATTGGTATTAGCCTTAAAAGATGTTCTTGAGTTTGGCATCTTGTGATTTAGAACATTTTCTTTTCTTTTTTTACAACAAACAAAATTGCATTTGGAGTTCTACCGTTTCCCCCGGGACTAACTGCATTTTGGAGCCATCTACTGGCTACAGAGGGAATTACACACAGTTTAAGATAAACATTTTTCAACGCATTTCAAGCCGACATCTCACTTCAGGTCGCTGCAGTTGTTATGACGCTTGGAGGACTTTGGGGACTTTCTCACCAGGATTCTAGCGTAATGAAGCTAAATGCCACTCCAGGTATGTTTTTGATGAGATAACAACGCTAGAACATAGATAAAAGTCAATTTAACATAATATGTGTCCTTCAAACCAACGCTTGGATTATTATGATATTGGGGATTTTTTTACATGGCAAAATTGTCATGAATGTGACAGGTAATGCCACATTGCAGCAAATGTACAAATATCTCAAATTAAAAGTATGTAATGCTTGTGTTGAGCTTTCCCTACACTTGCTGCAGAACTGATTTTTTTAAATACATTTGTATCATATAAAGGCGCAAGTACCCAGAAGATACAACTATATTATTTTAGCAGTTTATGACAGTGTTAACAAGGGATATATCGCACTTGGCAAACTAATTTAGAAAAGATTACAGACGAAATGTAGGAGACTGAAAGTGCAAGAAAACACAACTAATGAGGTCTATTCCAATCTGACTTCGTTGGGTAAAGACTAAAACGGAGCTAAGTTAAGACTAAATCAAGAAAATGAATTTACAAGAGCCGTCGTTGCATGTGCACAGCGTGTTTGCAAACCTGAATATGAATATGAAGAGCATGAGCAGCATGCAGAAGGTGGCCACGTTGTCCATGGTCTTCATGAGGACCACCAGCTGCCTCCGGAGCGCCGGCAGGAAGCGGACCAGCTTCAGCACTCTCAGCAGCCTGAACGTCCTCAGCACCGACAGGCCTCCCTCCGCCTCCCCCACGATCTCCCACACGCTGCAACGCCACAACACCAGCGTTACAGACGCAACAGACGCCCGCGCACATCCAATTCAATCAATATCCGCTTAACCTTCGCCACACAAACGTGCACCAATTCCCCGCAGAACGCCTCTGGGCCGGATGAGAGCCGGAATCCCCGTGACACGTGGCGAGCCAAAGTGGGCAACGCGCCATCGCTACAAGAGTCAATAAATGTAGTCGGAGTGCACAATAAACAAGCGAAGCCTCCGAGCGCAGATGCATAATTTAGCTTGAAGTACTACATAATGGAGTAATAAAGACCTCGGCTGTGCAGGAGACGCACGGCAAAAAGCCAATCCAGGCCAGGAGCGTTCAGGAATCCGGTTAAGTTCTGATACAATACGTTGGCGTGTTGTAACGCTGAGGTGGCTCTGTATATTTGGGATTTATATTATCTGCAGACAGCTCGAGCAAGGGTTTTTAGGATGGTTCTCCCAGTGCAGGCGCCGCTAATGAGCTAACAGAAATGAACGAGGCTTTAAAGTGCCTATGACAGGCTTTTACGATTGTCTAATTGTGACATTATCTGGTGTGTTTGTACCTGTTGTACATATAAATTATAGTTTAGCGCCAATCGAGCAGGTGTTTGTGGAGAAAACGTTGAAAATTGTGTGGGAAATGACAGGAAGTGACATCACACCAGGGACACTCGTTCAAAGTCAAAGTTTATACATAAATTAAAGAAAATAAACAACTTTTTGATGCTCATGAATTAAATAAAGTCGCTCTCATATATTTTCATTTGTCAAATTCAAAATAATTGGGACATTGGATGAGTTTTGGCCCAGTGTCTGCTGGGTAATTTCCTAGTGTGATGTCAGTGAAATTATAAACCTAAAACAGTCGCTATACCAGGGGTGGGCAAACTACGGCCCGCGGGCCACATGTGGCCCGTTTGTCTTTATAATCCGGCCCGCCAAACAAGTAATATTAAAATAATATTAATAATATTTTGCCCTCAGGCATCTGTCTGTATACATGGTAAATATGACGTGAAATTAATTAAAGAATAGATTCGGTAGCCTATATTTGACAGAAAAGTGATATTTTATTTGATATTCAAATTTTTAGAATGATGGCAGGCCGGCCCTCCGCTACTAGCCAGGATTCGAATATGGCCCTGGGAGGGAAATAATTGCCCACCCCTGCTCTATACCATGATAAAATGTTTCGAATTTGTAGCAAAATTCTAAATATATTTATCTTAACTGCATTTTAGTTCAGTGAGTGGTCTGACCTGTAGGGGGCGCTTTACAAGAATTAGAGACAGCATTAATATATATGCAGCAGGATTAAAGAACAGTCCGCTCGAGTAAACGAGAATAAAGAATAAAAGACAAACAGATCTGGAAAAAGTAAAGATCAAATGCTCCGTTTGTTGAGCCCAGATGGTGAGATTTAATGTATTTATTTTAGAAAAGGGACGATGCAGCTGAGGCCTGAGCTCGTGCCAGCGTTTGATGCTTTTATAACAGTGTATTCCAGGTACAAGCACATGACACCACTGACTGTGACAGGGCTCTGACTGTGACAGGGCTCTGACTGTGACAGGGCTCTGGCTCTGACAGTGACAGGGCTCTGACTGTGACAGGGCTCTGACTGTGACAGGGCTCTGGCTCTGACTGTGACAGGGCTCTGACTGTGACAGGGCTCTGACTGTGACAGGGCTCTGACTGTGACAGGGCTCTGGCTCTGACTGTGACAGGGGCTCTGACTGTGACAGGGCTCTGACTGTGACAGGGCTCTGGCTCTGACAGGGCTCTGACTGTGACAGGGCTCTGGCTCTGACTGTGACAGGGGCTCTGACTGTGACAGGGCTCTGACTGTGACAGGGCTCTGACTGTGACAGGGCTCTGACTGTGACAGGGCTCTGGCTCTGACTGTGACAGGGGCTCTGGCTCTGACAGGGCTCTGACTGTGACAGGGCTCTGGCTCTGACTGTGACAGGGGCTCTGACTGTGACAGGGCTCTGACTGTGACAGGGCTCTGACTGTGACAGGGCTCTGGCTCTGACTGTGACAGGGGCTCTGACTGTGACAGGGCTCTGACTGTGACAGGGCTCTGGCTCTGACAGGGCTCTGACTGTGACAGGGCTCTGGCTCTGACAGGGCTCTGACTGTGACAGGGGCTCTGACTGTGACTCTCCTGATGACACTGCTGAAACTAGAAGAAGATTCATGTGTTTGAAGCTCAACGCGTTCATTTGTCGTTCACTCACTTCATTCAAGTCTGTTCCAGTGAGTGAACCATGAGAAGCCCGAGCAATAAAACCAAAGGTCATGAAATAGTTGCGAGATAGATACATTTAATACCATAATGTGGGACATTCCTGGCAAATAATAATAATAATAATAATAATAATATAATAATAATAAATAACATCTCCATGGACACAAACAGGGGCTAGACCTCCCCACTAGCAAAGTCACACAGTAAAGCTTTAGTTACGCAGTACAGCTTTAGTCACACAGTACAGCTTTAGTCACACAGTACAGCTTTAGTCACGCAGTACACCTTTAGTCACGCAGTACAGCTTTAGTCACACAGTACAGCTTTAGTCACACAGTACAGCTTTAGTCACGCTGTACACCTTTAGTCACGCAGTACAGCTTTAGTCACACAGTACAGCTTTAGTCACACAGTACAGCTTTAGTCACGCAGTACAGCTTTAGTCACGCAGTACAGCTTTAGTCACACAGTACACCTTTAGTCACGCAGTACACCTTTAGTCACGCAGTACAGCTTTAGTCACACAGTACACCTTTAGTCACGCAGTACACCTTTAGTCACGCAGTACACCTTTAGTCACACAGTACAGCTTTAGTCACACAGTACACCTTTAGTCACACAGTACACCTTTAGACACGCAGTACAGCTTTAGTCACACAGTACAGCTTTAGTCACACAGTACAGCTTTAGTCACGCAGTACACCTTTAGTCACACAGTACAGCTTTAGTCACGCAGTACACCTTTAGTCACACAGTACAGCTTTAGTCACACAGTAAAGCTTTAGTTACGCAGTACAGCTTTAGTCACGCAGTACACCTTTAGTCACACAGTACAGCTTTAGTCACGCAGTACACCTTTAGTCACACAGTACAGCTTTAGTCACACAGTAAAGCTTTAGTTACGCAGTACAGCTTTAGTCACGCAGTACACCTTTAGTCACACAGTACAGCTTTAGTCACACAGTAAAGCTTTAGTTACGCAGTACAGCTTTAGTCACACAGTACAGCTTTAGTCACGCAGTACACCTTTAGTCACGCAGTGCAGCTTTAGTTACACAGTACACCTTAAGTCACACAGTACAGCTTTAGTCACACAGTACACCTTTAGTCACACAGTACAGCTTTAGTCACGCAGTACAGCTTAAGTCACGCAGTACACCTTTAGTCACGCAGTACACCTTTAGTCACGCAGTACACCTTTAGTCACGCAGTACAGCTTTAGTCACACAGTACACCTTTAGTCACACAGTACAGCTTTAGTCACGCAGTACAGCTTTAGTCACACAGTACACCTTTAGTCACGCAGTACAGCTTTAGTCACGCAGTACACCTTTAGTTACGCAGTACAGCTTTAGTCACGCAGTACACCTTTAGTCACGCAGTACACCTTTAGTTACGCAGTATACATTTAGTCACGCAGTACAGCTTTAGTTACGCAGTACATCTTTAGTCACGCAGTACACCTTTAGTCATGCAGTGCAGCTTTAGTTACACAGTACACCTTTAGTCACACAGTACACCTTTAGTCACACAGTACACCTTTAGTCACACAGTACAGCTTTAGTCACGCAGTACAGCTTTAGTCACGCAGTACACCTTTAGTCACGCAGTACACCTTTAGTCACGCAGTACAGCTTTAGTTACGCAGTACAGCTTTAGTCACACAGTACACCTTTAGTCACACAGTACAGCTTTAGTCACGCAGTACAGCTTTAGTTACACAGTACAGCTTTAGTCACGCAGTACAGCTTTAGTCACGCAGTACAGCTTTAGTCACACAGTACACCTTTAGTCACGCAGTACAGCTTTAGTCACGCAGTACACCTTTAGTTACGCAGTACAGCTTTAGTCACGCAGTACACCTTTAGTCACGCAGTACACCTTTAGTTACGCAGTATACATTTAGTCACGCAGTACAGCTTTAGTCACACAGTACAGCTTTAGTCACGCTGTACACCTTTAGTCACGCAGTACAGCTTTAGTCACGCAGTACAGCTTTAGTCACACAGTACACCTTTAGTCACGCAGTACAGCTTTAGTCATGCTGTACACCTTTAGTCACGCAGTACAGCTTTAGTCACGCAGTACAGCTTTAGTCACGCAGTACACCTTTAGTCACGCAGTACACCTTTAGTCACGCAGTACAGCTTTAGTTACGCAGTACAGCTTTAGTCACACAGTACACCTTTAGTCACACAGTACAGCTTTAGTCACGCAGTACAGCTTTAGTTACACAGTACAGCTTTAGTCACGCAGTACAGCTTTAGTCACGCAGTACAGCTTTAGTCACACAGTACACCTTTAGTCACGCAGTACAGCTTTAGTCACGCAGTACACCTTTAGTTACGCAGTACAGCTTTAGTCACGCAGTACACCTTTAGTCACGCAG
This sequence comes from Eucyclogobius newberryi, assembly GCF_026437365.1. Taxonomy (NCBI): domain Eukaryota; kingdom Metazoa; phylum Chordata; class Actinopteri; order Gobiiformes; family Gobiidae; genus Eucyclogobius; species Eucyclogobius newberryi. The sequence goes on along the minus strand of NW_027316056.1, from coordinate 36,069,266 downwards.
TACACCTTTAGTTACGCAGTATACATTTAGTCACGCAGTACAGCTTTAGTCACACAGTACAGCTTTAGTCACGCTGTACACCTTTAGTCACGCAGTACAGCTTTAGTCACGCAGTACAGCTTTAGTCACACAGTACACCTTTAGTCACGCAGTACAGCTTTAGTCATGCTGTACACCTTTAGTCACGCAGTACAGCTTTAGTCATGCTGTACACCTTTAGTCACGCAGTACAGCTTTAGTCACGCAGTACAGCTTTAGTCACACAGTACAGCTTTAGTCACGCTGTACACCTTTAGTCACGCAGTACACCTTTAGTCACGCAGTACAGCTTTAGTCACACAGTACACCTTTAGTCACGCAGTACAGCTTTAGTCATGCTGTACACCTTTAGTCACGCAGTACAGCTTTAGTCACACAGTACACCTTTAGTCACAGAGTACACCTTTAGTCACACAGTACACCTTTAGTCACGCAGAACAGCTTTAGTCATGCTGTACACCTTTAGTCACGCAGTACAGCTTTAGTCACGCAGTACAGCTTTAGTCACGCAGTACAGCTTTAGTCACGCAGTACAGCTTTAGTCACGCAGTACACCTTTAGTTACGCAGTACAGCTTTAGTCACGCAGTACACCTTTAGTCACGCAGTACACCTTTAGTCACGCAGTACACCTTTAGTTACGCAGTATACATTTAGTCACGCAGTACAGCTTTAGTCACACAGTACAGCTTTAGTCACGCTGTACACCTTTAGTCACGCAGTACAGCTTTAGTCACGCAGTACAGCTTTAGTCACACAGTACACCTTTAGTCACGCAGTACAGCTTTAGTCATGCTGTACACCTTTAGTCACGCAGTACAGCTTTAGTCATGCTGTACACCTTTAGTCACGCAGTACAGCTTTAGTCACGCAGTACAGCTTTAGTCACACAGTACAGCTTTAGTCACGCTGTACACCTTTAGTCACGCAGTACACCTTTAGTCACGCTGTACACCTTTAGTCACGCAGTACAGCTTTAGTCACACAGTACACCTTTAGTCACGCAGTACAGCTTTAGTCATGCTGTACACCTTTAGTCACGCAGTACAGCTTTAGTCACACAGTACACCTTTAGTCACAGAGTACACCTTTAGTCACACAGTACACCTTTAGTCACGCAGAACAGCTTTAGTCATGCTGTACACCTTTAGTCACGCAGTACAGCTTTAGTCACGCAGTACAGCTTTAGTCACGCAGTACAGCTTTAGTCATGCTGTACACCTTTAGTCACGCAGTACAGCTTTAGTCACGCAGTACAGCTTTAGTCATGCTGTACACCTTTAGTCACGCAGTACAGCTTTAGTCACGCAGTACAGCTTTAGTCACACAGTACACCTTTAGTCACACAGTACAGCTTTAGTCACGCAGTACACCTTTAGTCACACAGTACAGCTTTAGTCACACAGTACAGCTTTAGTCACGCAGTACTGTTGTGGAAAAATATAATCTGGTCCTTTGCTTTTCAATTTTCAAATTCTGTCTTAATTTGATTTAGTTCTAACACAGTCAACAGCCTGACACAACTCCTCTTGGCCTGGAAATCTACATGTCCGGACCTCCTGGAGTGATTAGGAAGTCCCACGTTATGTTTCACACTAGGCAAGACATGTGAATTGAATTAATGCAAATGTTCTGTACTGTCTCCTTCCTGAAACCACTGTTTCTTTGATGTCCCATTTGCTCCTTGATTCCTTTGTACCTGAGAGACCAGTGACCAGGAACTTCTGTGTGTGTGGTCATGTGACTACGGGTATAAATATGTAGGACATGGGACAAGAGGGAGATTCTGATCATGTAATGTACCAGAGAGAGAGAGAAACGCCCGATTAAATCACCTTAACATTGAGACAAAGCAACTCGCCTCCTTGCCTTATTTTTGCCATTACAGTACACCTTTAGTCACGCTGTACACCTTTAGTCACGCAGTACACCTTTAGTCATGCTGTACACCTTTAGTCACACAGTACAGCTTTAGTCACGCAGTACAGCTTTAGTCACGCAGTACAGCTTTAGTCACACAGTACACCTTTAGTCACACAGTACACCTTTAGTCACGCAGTACAGCTTTAGTCATGCTGTACACCTTTAGTCACGCAGTACACCTTTAGTCACACAGTACAGCTTTAGTCACACAGTACAGTACACGCAGTGTACTGTGCGGTGTGCTCTGTGGAGAATCCAGCTCCACTAACAAATGCTTCTTCTGCCTCTCAGACCTGGCTCTGGTCTGACCTCGTGCAGAGGATGAGACGCTGCAGCTGCAGATCAGAACTTAAATGTAGTAAAAACAGAGCTGTTCTGTGTCCAAGCGCTCGCAAAAGAACATCTCCTTTGTTCTCAAACTTAAATAGTTTTCCATTTCAAGCAGCAGATTTTTAAGAGACACAGTATGAAAGAAGATGTCTGGTAGAGAGTTTGGGCTCTCTATTAAGTCTTCTATAATGTCCTCTATAATGTCCTCTGTGTACTCTATAATGTCCTGTGTCCTCTATAAAGTCCTCTATATAGATTTTTAAAGCTGTATACATCCTGCCAGCAGAGGGTGTAATAATAACTCCGGTGGTTGCACAAGGAAGGAATTGTTTGTGTTGGTGTGTTTAAAGCCACAGTTTGGCCCAGTGGTTCTCAAGCTGTTTCCTGACGTCTTATTTATTTAATTTTAATGTTTTTTTTTGTCATTTTAGCTATATTTACAAGTGAGCCATAGGCTTGTATAAGAACATGTTACAATCGGCTTTTTACCTGTACATTCAAGCCCCCGTGAAGCTGTGAGTGACGAGCATTTTAATTTGGCGAGTCACTTATCTCGTCTTATCTGCGCGGAGATCGTCACGCTAACGTGCACAAACGAGCAGGCAAACATCAGAGCCTCGAGTTCTGTGACTTGGAGCTTCCTCTGAGCGCCTCCCTGGTCGTCTCTGGTCGTCTCTGCTGCATGGACAGATGTCAAAGTCCAAGTCCAGAGGCCGCGAGAGCACGTCGTATGAGGAACTCAGTGGTATTACTGTTTTACTTCTGACCAAAACGACGCAAACGCACAAGCAATTCTAGTCGGACAACGATCACTGGAGTAAGTTTTGTCCTTGGCACAAATTGACAAAGGCCTCACCTCGACCTCATCTCAACCTCACAGCGACCTCATCTCAAATTCACAGCGACCTCATCTCAACCTCACAGCGACCTCATCTTAACCTCACAGTGACCTCATCTCAACCTCACAGCGACGGGCGAGAGCGAGAAAGGGGGAGGGTAAAAGAGACGATCGTTCACTTCTCAGTTTGATCGTGACAATAACTGGTCCTAAAGCCACACACTAAATACAGCCTGTGAATTGTATTGAATCGTTCTAAAATATAAAATCAGAACCAAATCGAATCGCCGTAAACGTGAAGATCCACACTCTTGACCAAACGCTGCTGTTCTTGTGATAAATCAGATTTCATTTAGCAAGAAAACATTTGTTATGATTGGGTGAGCCGGGGCGTTGGCATGGAAACACAGACCGAGTCAACAAACCCAAGTGCATGACGAGTGTTCTGTGTGTCCCACCTGATGATGACGATGATGCTGTCGAAGCCGTTGTAAGGGTTCTTGATGTATCCGAAGAGGCCCAGAGCCAGGACCTTGAGCAGCATCTCCAGACTGAAGAGACTGGTGAACACCATGTTACTGATCTCCAGCACGTCCGTGAGCTCCTGCGGCTGGAGAAGAAGAGCCGGCATTATAAACACAGCTACAAACACAGTTACAAGAGCCGGCATTATAAACACAGCTACAAGAGCCGGCATTACAAACACAGTTACAAGAGCCGGCATTATAAACACGGCTATAAGAGCCGGCATTACAAACACAGTTACAAGAGCCGGCATTATAAACACGGCTACAAGAGCCGGCATTATAAACACGGCTACAAGAGCCGGCATTATAAACACGGCTACAAGAGCCGGCATTATAAACACGGCTACAAGAGCCGGCATTACAAACACAGTTAGAAGAGCAGGCATTACAAACACAGCTACAAGAGCCGGCATTACAATCACAGTTACAAGAGCCGGCATTATAAACACAGCTACAAGAGCCGGCATTACAAACACAGCTACAAGAGCCAGCATTATAAACACAGCTACAAGAGCCGGCATTATAAACACAGTTACAAGAGCCGGCATTATAAACACAGCTACAAGAGCCGGCGTTACAAACACAGCTACAAGAGCCGGCATTATAAACACAGCTACAAGAGCCGGCATTATAAACACAGCTACAAGAGCCGGCATTATAAACACAGTTACAAGAGCCAGCATTATAAACACAGCTACAAGAGCCGGCATTATAAACACAGCTACAAGAGCCGGCATTATAAACACAGCTACAAGAGCCGGCATTATAAACACAGCTACAAGAGCAGGCATTATAAACACAGCTACAAGAGCCGGCATTATAAACACAGTTACAAGAGCAGGCATTATAAACACAGCTACAAGAGCCGGCATTATAAACACAGTTACAAGAGCCGGCATTATAAACACAGTTACAAGAGCAGGCATTATAAACACAGCTACAAGAGCCGGCATTATAAACACAGTTACAAGAGCAGGCACTATAAACACAGTTACAAGAGCCGGAATTATAAACACAGCTACAAGAGCCGGCATTATGAACACAGTTACAAGAGCTGGCATTATAAACACAGCTACAAGAGCCAGCATTATAAACACAGTTACAAGAGCCGGCATTACAAACACAGCTACAAGAGCCGGCATTATAAACACAGCTACAAGAGCCGGCATTACAAACACAGCTTCAAGAGCCGGCATTACAAACACAGCTACAAGAGCCGGCATTATAAACACAGCTACAAGAGTTACAAGGATCAGCAGCAAAGCAGGATGCGACGCAATTTAATTATTTTCTATTTTTTAATTATGGGAAACTTGGCCGCGGACCAAACCATATTCCATGGCGGTCCAGAGTTGGCCCGCGGGCCGCCTATTGTAGACACAGGCAGCACACTGTAGCTTGACCAGAAATAAATCTTAAAGTAGCAGAAAGTAGGACTATTATATGAATATACTGAGAAGTATGCAGAAGTATTATCCTTTAAACCATAGCAACAAAATAATAATTCAACCAAATTGAGAAATAAATAAAGGCAAAGTCTTTCCCTCCAAACTTGTCTCTATCCGAATGTCAATCCTGTCCTCTGAAACGTCAACTTCAAAGACATTCTCCACCTCATTATAGATGATATTCTTAATATAATAAACACCTCATTAGAAAGTAGTTATGTTCCAAAGTCCTTCAAACATGAAGTCATTAAACCACTAAAAGTCTTATCTTGATCCTGACCTGTGGGTAAACAATAGACCTGTTTAATCTCCTCCCTTTGTCTCTAAAAGACAAAGGGAGTGTGTGTGTGAGTGTGAGTGTGAGTGTGAGTGTGTGTGTGTGTGTGTGTGGCAGCCTCTTGTCAGTCAGCCCTGGGGCAGCTGTAGTTCTTTTAGTTCTTAACTCTCACAGTCACAGAAAGAGTAAGAATAATGAGAACAATTGCCACATATAAGTGCCACATATAAATCTGAGCCATAAACACGATCATTTGTACAACAGTTCGCTCGGCCCTGTAAACCACACACACACATACACACACGCCCTGTAAACCACACACACACACACACACACACACACACACACACGCCCTGTAAACCACACACACACACACACACACACACACACGCCCTGTAAACACACACACACACACGCCCTGTAAACCACACACACACACACACACACACACGCCCTGTAAACCACACACACACACACACACACACACACACACGCCCTGTAAACCACACACACACACACACACACACGCCCTGTAAACCACACACACACACACACACACACACACACACACACACGCCCTGTAAACACACACACACACACGCCCTGTAAACCACACACACACACACACACACACGCCCTGTAAACCACACACACACACACACACACACACGCCCTGTAAACCACACACACACACACACACACACGCCCTGTAAACCACACACACACACACACACACACACGCCCTGTAAACACACACACACACACGCCCTGTAAACCACACACACACATACACACACACACACGCCCTGTAAACCACACACACACACACACACACACGCCCTGTAAACCACACACACACACGCCCTGTAAACCACACACACACACACACACGCACACGTCCTGTAAACCACACACAGACATACACACACACACACAGACACACACACAGACACACACACACACACACACGCCCTGTAAACCACACACACACACACACACACACACACACACACACGCCCTGTAAACCACACACACACACACACACGCCCTGTAAACCACACACAGACACACACACACGCCCTGTAAACCACACACAGACACACACACACACACACACACGCACACGTCCTGTAAACCACACACAGACATACACAGACACACACACAGACACACACACAGACACACACACACACGCCCTGTAAACCACACACACACACGCCCTGTAAACCACACACACACACACGCCCTGTAAACCACACACACACACACACACGCCCTGTAAACCACACACACACACACGCCCTGTAAACCACACACACACACACACACACACGCCCTGTAAACCACACACAGACACACACACACACACGCACACGTCCTGTAAACCACACACAGACATACACACACACACAGACACACACACACACACAGACACACACACACACACACAGACACACACACACACACACACACAGACACACACACACAGACACACACACACAAACACACACACACACACACACAGACACACACACACAAACACACACACACACACACACAAACACACACTCCTGCATGTGACATTACATCCACATAAAAACAACACGATGCCATTTAGTGACATTTGCGCGGCTCCTTCCTGCGTGCAGAGTAAACAGAGGATTGTGGGTAAGCTCGGGGACATCTGCGTGATGCTCTCTGAAGCCCCCCCCCTCCCCCCCGAGACCCCGCTCAGGTCAAGCTCTGCGGACGGGCGAGCGTGTGACCGCGCGCTACGATCGAGCGGCTAAAGCGGAGCGGAGCTGTTTGAAGTGTAAAACGGCATGTGATTTGCTCTTGCTTCGGCTCAAAGTTGCTCAGACGTCGCCGAGTGTGACGCGGCGGTGCAGATGCTACATGAAGGGCAGCGCTGGGAGGGCGGGGCAGCGCTGGGAGGGCGGGGCCGTGGGTTTAGAGGGGCTGCGACCGGCCAAAAAACCCCGCCGACCGAACCAGAGCTTAGCAAGAGCCACACTGCATGTTACTGCTGTTACTTTGTCATGATGTGAGGACAATGTGGTGCTTTTTGAGACTATTATGAGGTGGAGATGCCAAACCAATGGGATGTGGCCAAAGTTGTTGTTTCGTAGACGCAAAATTTGAATATTTAGCATATTGTCCATAATAATAATAAAAAATATATAAAATAAATGCTAAAAAAAGGCAATCACAAGGAAATGGAAGACACGAACCTCACAAACACTCAAGGACTGAAATTAAACTGGAAAAAAATTGACATTCATCTTAATTTGGAAATGGATAAATTTGATAAACTTTGGACTAAATAGGACTGTTGGACTTGTTGTGCTTTAATTTAATTTATGTTTGTCGTATTGTGCCATTAGGATTATTTATGATTATTTATTAAGATTATTATTATTTTGTCCTGCTCTCGCCGTGTTTAAAAATAATTAAATTAAAATAAAATATATGAAACAAAAACAGCTTTGACCTCATATATATCACTTGAGACATGCTTTATTCTGTTTCTCGAGACACGGCTCTAATGTTGCGACTCCAATTAGTTCGTGATGTCACTGTCTTATTTGCTCTTTGGTGTTGTACTTTTGCCAACGGGAAAAAGGCAAATAAATGACAAAAAAAACCCGACAACCAAGGACTGGACCAACGAAACAACAGACGTCAGACAAATGGAAAAAATGACATTCAAACTTAATTTGGAAATGGACGAATTTGACCGACTTTGGACCAAATGTGACTTTTATTTTACTTTAAATGTGACTTTTATTTTACTTTAAATGTGCAGTTGATTTGTGAGTCTGTTTGTATTCTTATTGTATAATATAACTAGGTAAAGCTAAGGTAACAAGTATTTTAGTAGCATTATATTTATATATATATATTTTTTTTTTAAAACAAATCACTTGACTGTAAGATAATTTAAGATAAGATTAACTTTATTGTCTTCTGGCTCCACTGCACAAAGCTGTAGCTATAGTT
>NW_027316056.1:36048385-36055885 GCF_026437365.1 Eucyclogobius newberryi | reverse complement strand
CAGAACAAGCGTGATCATTGTAAAACACTGTAAACAAACAGCAAAATATGTTTTAAGTGAAATCAAAAGAAAAGAGTGTTTGGTTGACATTATGTAAACGTTTCAGCTTAAGGTGAGAAATCAACAAGAAGGCAAGGCAAGTTTATTTGTAGAGCACATTTCAAGGCAAGTTCAAAGTGCTTCACAACAGGGAAAAAAAATTCATTAAAATCACAAAAACATTACAGACCACATACATAGCATTCCAGACACTCTTTCCCATATTTATTTGACATTGCAGCGTGACAGGCGTCTCCGGGACGGACACATCACTTTTAGATTGATTCTTTCCCATATCAACGCGCTTTCTGCGAAGTGAAAGTGAAGAAATACGAGACGCACCGATCCAGAAAGCGGGTTTTGGCTTGGATTGAGAAACATTTCAGCTACTTCAAGTTTTATGACGCAAAACTACAAGAAAACGGTCCTTTCCCCCCCCAGTTTTACATACTGTAAACTCCACCAGAGGGCGCCGCACACACTGATGCGTTTAGGAGTGAAGCAACGTAACAAAAAAACAAAAGATACTCGCGATTTCTTTTTTTTTGTTGCTCCGTGGGAAAAGTGCAGCACTTTGAACACCGAAACGCTCTGAATTCGTTCGATGAGGGCTTTTATGACCTTCAAAAACACAGAGGAGCTCCCTGACTACCACCTGATTATGTCACGAGGAGGGGGGTGGCAAGTCTGACATTTCAAAACACCGGAGACGATATAAATACACGGAATAACTCCAACACGTGCTGGTGAAAGACAACGCTAATTTCGATGTTCGCTAATTAACATAATATACGGGCGGAACCGGTGGGAGGAGCCATCTAGAATAACACGGCGATGTATGGATAACGTGATTTACTTTTATATATATATTTGTCTTACATTCGCCCGGTTGGAACGCGTGTGTAGATGCGTTTGTAATATATTCTCTTTTTTATTTACAAGAACGGAACATTAATTTGATCTCTGGTAGAAGGGAAAACAATCCAATAACACAGAAGACTCAGCACGGTCGGGACGCTCCGTACGGGGCGGGGCCGGGCGGGGGGGATTCTTTTATTAGAACGGGGATGTCTTGAGTTTAGGGGGAGGAAAGGGGAGGAAACGGGGGGAGCGAGTTCATTAGCGGGCGGCGGCGGCGGCGCATAATCGCGTGTCGTCGTGATTACAGCGCGTTTATGATACGGAGGGAACGGTGATGCCGGCCTGGATATCGTCGGGATCAAAGGAGGTGAAGGGTTTTGGGGAAAGTTCTAGAAAAGAGAGGCACATTTGATGAATACGGGCGTAAATATTGACAAGCGTTTCATTAAAAGTCGTGTTGCCACTGAACAAAACATGTCACAATAATAATAAACTGAACAGATGATGAATAAGGCGTGAAGGAGTGTCTCGGCTCAGTTCACTGCCCAAACGTGCTCAAAGGGTGACACGCCCATTGCTGTGACACGCCCATTGTTGTGACACGCCCATTGTTGTGACACGCCCATTGCTGTGACACGCCCATTGCTGTGACACGCCCATTGTTGTGACATTCCCATCGTTGTGCCATTTGCCCATGACCATCACCTCGAGTTGTAACGCGATCGTGACAGCGTTCCGTACAGCGTTCCATAAGGGTTCCGTACAGCGTTACGTACAGCGTTCCATAAGGGTTCCATACAGCGTCCCGTACAGCGTTACGTACAGCGTTCCATAAGGGTTCCGTACAGCGTCCCGTACAGCGTTACGTACAGCGTTCCATAAGGGTTCCGTACAGCGTCCCGTACAGCGTTACGTACAGCGTTCCGTACAGCGTTACGTAAAGCGTTCCGTACAGCGTCCCGTACAGCGTTACGTAAATCGTTACGTACAGCGTTATGTACAGCTCTCCGTACAGTGTTCCGTACAGCGTCCCGTACAGCGTTCCGTACAGCGTTACGTACAGCGTTACATAAAGCGTTACGTACAGCGTTACATAAAGCGTTACGTACAGCGTTACGTACAGCTCTCCGTACAGTGTTCCGTACAGCGTTCCGTACAGCGTTCCGTACAGCGTTCCGTAAAGCATTCCGTACAGCGTTCCGTACAGCGTTACGTAAAGCGTTACGTACAGCGTTATGTACAACTCTCCGTACAGTGTTCCGTACAGCGTCCCGTACAGCGTTCCGTACAGCGTTACGTAAAGCGTTACGTACAGCGTTACGTACAGCTCTCCGTACAGTGTTCCGTACAGCGTTCCGTACAGCGTTCCGTAAAGCATTCCGTACAGCGTTCCGTACAGCGTTCCGTACATCGTTCCGTACAGCGACCCGTACAGAATTCGTACAGCGTTCCATACAGCGGTCCGTACAGCGTTCCATAAAGCGGTCCGTACAGCGTTCCGTACATCGTTCCGTACAGCGACCCGTACAGCATTCGTACAGCGTTCCATACAGCGTTCCGTACAGCGTTCCATAAAGCGGTCTGTACAGCGTTCCGTACATCGTTCCGTACAGCGACCCGTACAGCATTCGTACAGCGTTCCATACAGCGTTCCATACAGCGTTCCGTACAGCGTTCCATAAAGCGGTCCGTACAGCGTTCCGTACATCGTTTCGTACAGCGACCCGTACAGCATTCCGTACAGCGTTCCTTACTCAGTTTTACTCCAAATCACTAAATCCACTGAATTCTTCTTCCTCTGTGTCACTTCTAAACAACTCCACAAACTCCGGAGGTAGAGGAAGAGCAGATTCTTCTTCTGCGTCGTTCAGAGCCTAGAGCGCCCTCTTGTGGTTGTCAGTGTGAAAATAATGAATAATGTCACATATAAGTCGCTCTGGAGTATAAGTCGCACCCCGGCCAGAACTATGAAAAAAGGTGTGACTTATAGTCCAGAGAATATGGTAATATGAATTGCTCAATAAGACTGACTAATATTTTAGAGATGTGGGTCTTTAGTGCTGTGTGTCCTCTCCGCTCTCTCATCCCCATTTCACGCTCAGACGTCCACTCTAAACAGTCTAAAAAGTGACCAAAATTACACCTGGTCCAAATGTCGTTATTTAATTCCAAAGTGAACCACACTGAGTGGAATATAAACTCCTGGAGCACCACAGCCTCTGACACTTTTATTACTCAATTTCTTCACTTCTTTGACGGCAAATTGAACAGGCTTTTTGTTCAGTTTGAGCGGCTCTGACTCAACAGCACGAGCTTCAACAGACGATGGACGAAGAAAGAAAACAAGTCTTTCCTCGACCTGTGGAAATGTCGGGTGTGAGTCTGACGCTAGACATGACTGTGATTCGAGTGTGAATAAAACGTGTGCAGGCAGGCCACGGGGGGAGGGGCAACGGGAGGGGCTACGGGAGGGGCTACGGGAGGGGCTATGGGAGGGGCTACGGGAGGGGCTATGGGAGGGGCTATGGGAGGGGTTTGTAGTGCAGCTTTGAGGTAAAAAATGATGGCCCAGCGTGTCATTTATTTCACTACGGGAGAGTTTTAATCTGTGCACCACTGTGAATCCAAGGTCGAGACGTTTCGACTGTGAGACGCGGACAAACTCACCGTGCTCCAACACCAGCTGGGGAAGTTTGTTGACGGTTTCCGCGGCAACCGGCCTCTTCTGCTCCTGGGCTTTTGCGTCCGCGAGACTCAAGAGGGGCGAGATGATGGGATAGTTGTACCCTTTTCCCCCGTTGCCCACGGCGGGCTCGGCGGGGGCGGGGCCGGGCTGGCTGTGGTGCTGGTGCCGGTGCTGGTAGAACTGGTGCAGGTGGGACAGGTCGTTTGGGGCGTGGCCCGAGTGCCTGTGGGCCAGTCCGTTCATCTCCCCGCCGCGCCTCATGGCCCCGCCCCCGCGCTCCTTCAGACACGTGCACACCCGCTGCACGTGCACGCTCACCACGGCGAGGGCGCGGGACAGGCGGCGCCACGCCTTCCGCCCCAGGTGAGCCAGGTAGCGGATGATCTCCTCGTAGCAGCTGCCCGGCTGGCTGTCGCTGGCCAACGTGGACGCCGACTGGTGGAGCTGCCGGGCGCGCTGCTCTGACTTCATTAAGGCGTGCTCCCTCTGCTTTGTTTCTGAAAACTGGGTTGCTATGACGACCAGGCACAGGTTGATCATGAAGAAGGAGCCGACCTGGAGGAGTCAATGTTGTTACACAGAGGAAAGGAAAAATATGTCCAGTCTGTGGGGCCCATGTTACGGCTCTGATAGTCTGGACTCTAAGACACGCCCACGCCCCTCCCACTTTACACCCACCTATCCTACGCCCGTGTCCACCGCAGCAGCGTAACATCAGCCTCTTTAGCCCCTCCCTCACCCAGAGTCTGCCAAAAGCCTGATAAAGGTCGGATCAAACGTTCAGATTGACACGAGTCGCACTTTCTCGCGCGCTCGACTGTGAGACCCGTCGCCTCTGATCTCGGCTCCATGCGAGAGACGGGGCCCCTGACTTACGCCACAGGGGGTGCTTTTGCCGTGATTAATTAATCACTTATCAGCTAAAGCAGCACGAGCAGAGGCCCCACAGCTGGATACAAGCGTAGGTGCGTCTCTGTACTTACTATGATGAGGAAAAAGAAGTAAATGAAGTTGTAGAAGGAATGTGCGTCCATGACATAGTACATGATGTCCACCCATCCCTCCAGCGTGATCACCTGACGGAGACAACACCAGATCACTTCAGTCACAACAAGGTCAAATCCACATCTTTGCAAACTAAGAAATAACACAGACCAGACTAGGACTAAACCAGGACTATAACCAGACCAATCTGGGCTCAAACCAAGTGTGAACGCAGTGGAAGATTATATTATGAGTAAACTAGTCTGCGATTTTTTATTTCTTATTTGTCGACTAGTCAAACAATCATTTCCACTTGTACATTGAGATTTTTTAAATATGTTTTTCACCAAATGAAGATTGAAATATGCTCACCAAAGGCTTCTAGATGGAGAATATGAATGAATAAGGAGCATTATTGCTGACTATTGCCTGGTGCTAAATTGGCACCGACATTAGATTTGATGTTATTAGGGGTGCACCGATATATCGGTATCAGCCAAAAGCACCGTTATCGGCGATATTACGCCTTTGTAATGAAAGAGTTCACTCTGCTTCAGAAACAGGAAGAAATCAACAGCTCGTGGAGACTTTATTCTGACAGAACAGACCGTAAACTTTAATCTTTGTTCCGAGAACCAGAAATTACAACGTTTCTGACTTTAAAAAGCTATCATTAAATAAAAGTGTGACAAATTCACTCGCGACCTGCCATAAAGGCGATAATGCTTAATTTAGACATTATTTGACTCCTGAACATGTTTACTCCGTATAAGTTTAGTGTGAGTGGTTTTAAGGAGAGTGTGAGTCTGTCGCTGCGGTTACGGAGGCGGAGCCACACGACTGGAGCGCTTCAGCGACACTTCAGTCTGATAAATAATATACATGAAACTCACAGAATGGAAAAATGTGAAGCACATTTTACCCCAATAAAGAATAATCATGTACTAAAGCCTAACTCTGTGTAAACATAGAGCTAAATAAATGACGCTCCATCAATCGTGTTTCTTTTTCCCCCCAAAGAAGCTTATAACGTGTTCTAACTCAACAAGTGTTTAAAATAATAAATAAATAAATAAAATAGAGAATATCAACCTAACATCGGTATCGGCCTAAAATGTCCACATGGATGCATCACTATTTGTCCTTTTCTGTGTCATGTTAAATACTTTAGTTCAGACTATTAAGTGAATAAAATGTGTAATACAAGTGGACGTCCATGACATTTTTAAAAACTATTATTCAGTCCATTGTTTTCAGGTACTATTTCTTTAAATATTGTATAAAACACTAATATAGTTCTTAGTATTTTCACCGTCTTAATGTTTTTTTGTGTCATTTTCCCCCAAACCGAGCGTGTTCAGTGTTTATTTCGATCTAAGTCAAACGTGTCCGACCGTATCAGAGGATAAAATCATACAGCTGTCTTTGCTTTAGAGTCTGTAGAGTTCAAATAACATTTACGATGATTCAAATATCAAAATATGACCGTCCCAGAACACGCATAATTACCTGAAAAATGGCGATCCACGCGTATCCAATGTTGTCAAAGTTGATGGCGCCCTTGTGCGGGTTGAGCTCGCCCGCGCGACACTCGCTGTAGTACTGAAACCAGTTGACGCAGGGCGCGGGCTGGTCGGGCCCCACGGTGGCCTCGGGACGGGCCTCCTCCGCACTTAGGGAGCAGTATGTGCCTTGCACGCGCCGCCGGGGAACGTCAGAGCAGCGCAGCATCCCGTTGTCCCGCTCCGCAGAGCAGATGAAGGGGTGGTCATCGGTCACCTCGGGCCTGTAGTAGCCGCTCAGGAAGGTGACGTTGTACTTCCTGCACGAGGGCACGAGGGCACAAGGGCGGGGCAAACAATCAGGTCAAATGTCTGTGCCGACGCGCTCGACGTCAATCTCCAAAATAAGGTTTCTACTTGAATTGATTCTGGAGTGGCGAGAACAGGGCGGGATCTTTGTTTCAGTGCAGCAGTCGATCCATTGACCTGGTTTATTATCATCTGTTGAGGTTCATACTTTTGACTCAGAATCAAAGCTACGATAATTTATTATTGTTGAATCGACCAACACACTGTGTTCATGTGAATGAACTTAACTCGTGCCATCTTTTGTCATAAAACATGCTATTTAGGGATGCAGCTGGGCCCATTTCCACATGTAAAAGTATGATTGACTGGATATTGTGAGACTGACTACTCTGACTACTCAATACTTTCAGGTACAGATACTTTCAGGTGCAGATACTTTCAGGTGCAGATACTTTCAGGTGCAGATACTTTCAGGTGCAGATACTTTCAGGTGCAGATACTGTGCAGGTGCTTAGTGTGTTGAACCTGAACAAAAGTGCAAATGAAACAAACTGCTCAGGTGGCGAAGGGGGAAATGAGAAAAGAGCACTAAAGATGAAAGAGAGAAATGCTGATGAGGTGTCGAGGGGGAGAGAGAGAGAGAGAGAGAGAGAGAGAGAGGGAGGGAGGGAGAGAGCAGGAGAGAGAGGGAGATAGTGGGGGAGAAAGAGGAGAGAGGGGAGAGAGAGTAGGAGAGAGAGGGAGATAGTGGGAGAGAGAGAGGTGAGAGGAGAGAGAGGAGGAGGAAGGGAGAGAGAGAGCGCGAGAGGGAGGGAGATAGTGGAAGAGAAAGGGAGATAGTGGGAGAGAGAGAGGTGAGAGGAGAGAGAGGAGGAGGAAGGGAGAGAGAGAGCGCAAGAGGGAGGGAGATAGTGGAAGAGAAAGGGAGATAGTGGGAGAGAGAGAGGAGAGAGGGGAGAGAGAAAGAGATGGTGGGAGAGAGAGGGAGAGAGAGAGCGTGAGAGGGAGGGAGAGTGGGAGAGAGAGCATGAGAGGGAGGGAGAGAGGGAGAGAGGGAGAAAGGGAGAGAGGGAGGGGAGAGCGAGGGAAGTCCGCGGAGCTAAGGCATCCATCATGTTT
>NW_027316056.1:35990885-36043385 GCF_026437365.1 Eucyclogobius newberryi | reverse complement strand
GCTTTAGTCCTGCTTTAGTCCTGCTTTAGTCCTGCTTTAGACCTACTTTAGTCTGCTTTAGACCTGCTTTAGACCTGCTTTAGTCCTGCTTTAGTCCTGCTTTAGTCCTGCTTTAGACCTGCTTTAGTCCTGCTTTAGTCCTGCTTTAGACCTGCTTTAGTCCTGCTTTAGACCTGCTTTAGTCCTGCTTTAGTCCTGCTTTAGACCTGCTTTAGTCCTGCTTTAGTCCTGCTTTAGTCCTGCTTTAGACCTGCTTTAGTCCTGCTTTAGTCCTGCTTTAGTCCTGCTTTAGACCTGCTTTAGACCTGCTTTAGTCCTGCTTTAGTCCTGCTTTAGACCTGCTTTAGATCTGCTTTAGTCCTGCTTTAGTCCTGCTTTAGTCCTGCTTTAGACCTGCTTTAGTCCTGCTTTAGACCTGCTTTAGTCCTGCTTTAGTCCTGCTTTAGTCCTGCTTTAGTCCTGCTTTAGACCTGCTTTAGACCTGCTTTAGTCCTGCTTTAGACCTGCTTTAGTCCTGCTTTAGTCCTAGTCATAGGCGTGGTTAGAGGCGTGGTTAGAGGCGTGGAGATGGAGATAAACAGCAGATAATGTTGATTTGATTGATTTGACCTGTGTGTCGTTCTGTTTCCACGCAGAAAGGACAGAACCTGAGACCCTTCTGCTGTGAGGCGGGCGGGGACAACCACCGTGCCACCATTACGGCTTCACTGCCATAACCGCTGTACTGTGTTTGGTGTCAGCAGGGACAGTCAACCTGGAATAAATTGTAAAATAGGCTTTGTTCCGTGACAATGTCCGGACAGGGCAAATCTGCCTAATGTATTCTGCTCACAATCAGAGCAGCAAAATGGATACAACTGCACATAATTGGGGTGCGAGTATTGGTAATTGGCCTCCTCCCTCCATTCCACTGAAAACAAAAGCCGTCTCCGCACTGGACGCATTTCAAACAAACTTTCGGAGAAGCCAAGGTCGGGCCGTGTAAAACAGCCACAGGCCGAGCGCGGTAATGGCGGCTGTGACTTTGCTCGCAACGCCCGGGTTTGTTTGCACGACGCGTCCATCAAAGACAAAGCTGTGTGTTTTTAATAGCTGCTGCGCTAATTGGTGTAAAGCTTAACAACGAAAAACATAATTGAGTGTTTTAGTCCTGCTTTAGTCCTGTTTTAGTCCTGCTTTAGTCCTGCTTTAGTCCTGTTTTAGTCCTGCTTTACTCCTGCTTTAGAACTGCTTTAGAACTGCTTTAGTCCTGTTTTAGTCCTGTTTTAGTCCTGCTTTAGTCCTGCTTTACTCCTGCTTTACTCCTGCTTTAGAACTGCTTTAGAACTGCTTTAGTCCTGCTTTAAACCTGCTTTAGTCCTGCTTTAGTCCTGCTTTAGACCTGCTTTAGACCTGCTTTAGTCCTGCTTTAGTCCTGCTTTAGTCCTGCTTTACTCCTGCTTTACTCCTGCTTTACTCCTGCTTTAGAACTGCTTTAGAACTGCTTTAGACCTGCTTTAGACCTGCTTTAGTCCTGCTTTAGTCCTGTTTTAGTCCTGTTTTAGTCCTGCTTTAGTCCTGTTTTAGTCCTGCTTTAGTCCTGTTTTAGTCCTGCTTTAGTCCTGCTTTAGTCCTGTTTTAGTCCTGCTTTAGTCCTGCTTTAGTCCTGCTTTAGTCCTGCTTTAGACCTGCTTTAGTCCTGCTTTAGTCCTGCTTTAGTCCTGCTTTAGTCCTGCTTTAGTCCTGCTTTAGTCTTGTTTTAGTCTTGTTTTAGTCCTGCTTTAGTCCTGCTTTAGTCCTGTTTTAGTCCTGCTTTAGTCCTGCTTTAGTCCTGTTTTAGTCCTGCTTTACTCCTGCTTTACTCCTGCTTTAGTCCTGCTTTAGTCTTGTTTTAGTCCTGCTTTAGTCCTGCTTTAGTCCTGTTTTAGTCCTGCTTTAGTCCTGCTTTAGTCCTGTTTTAGTCCTGCTTTACTCCTGCTTTAGTCCTGCTTTAGAACTGCTTTAGAACTGCTTTAGTCCTGTTTTAGTCCTGCTTTAGTCCTGCTTTAGAACTGCTTTAGAACTGCTTTAGTCCTGTTTTAGTCCTGCTTTAGTCCTGCTTTAGTCCTGCTTTAGTCCTGCTTTAGTCCTTCTTTAGTCCAGCTTTAGTCCTGCTTTAGTCCTGCTTTAGACCTGCTTTAGTCCTTCTTTAGTCCTGCTTTAGTCCTTCTTTAGTCCTTCTTTAGTCCTTCTTTAGACCTGCTTTAGTCCTGCTTTAGTCCTGCTTTAGTCCTGCTTTAGTCCTGCTGTGGTAAAGTGTGTGCTGCTCTACAGGACTCAAGCTTCAGTGATCGATAGAACAATCACACATCAGTGTTTGAGTCGTGCTGTAGAACACGTCACTGACTTAAAACTTTGGACATTTCACTCCTCGTACAGAATTTATTAGAATCAGTGCAGGATCCACAGTGACAAAATAATGCTAAAAAAAAAAACAAAAAAAACAACTATAACTAAAAAATAAAATAAAATAAATTATTATCATCTAAACATGATTTAAAAAATGCTTTGAAAAAATAAAATAAATAAAATAAAATTGAATAAAATTAAATCAATTAAATAAGTGAGATAAGATATGTTTTACCTCGCCTGTGAAACTGGAGCACATTTGACATATTTTTCCATGACCATGATGTAATGTTGAATGAATATAATTATGGGTTATTGTGGGTCGGATACAAACACCACCGATCAAAACAAACAAGTCAGCAAAGTGCGTAACCGCGGCAACTGTTCCCATCTCGCTAACAGTTGGATTTAAGAGAAAAAGCCCGTGATCAGCGTTATCTGCTCGCGCTTTTATCGCCGTGTCAGCACCGGAGAAAGGTCTGCGAACCCATTATCGCTTGAGAAGGGAGAATCTTCTGTAAATGTATTCAAACCATCAGCACGGCCTGCGGCGGCATCAGACCGAGGCTAAAGCGCTCGAGCCAAGACGTCTAAAAGGCGGAAATTTAGACTAAGTGAGACAAACTACAGCAGTTAACGCAATAACAGCGAAAGGCTCTTAATAAAGCACTGATTGGCTGTGGCTAACGGTGAAGTGGTGTCGCTGAAGTGTCAGAGCCAGAGAAAATGTGATGTTTACGATGCTCTGCTTTTGTTATTTACATACGGAACAGTGACAATGGCCACAGACAGAGATCAAAGTCAATAAACTATGTAACTCACTTTGTACTTTCTGTTTATTAGACTAAACATAGACTAAATATGTTGCCATATCAACAAAAGCGGTTTATACTGTGGTTAGTTGGACTATTCGATTATGGACTTAAATTTAGCTGATGAGGCCAAATGGTCAAAAAGTCATTGGCATTTGAATCCAAAGATACACAAGAGAATATTACACAACTGCAATTTAACAACATTTTCTCACTACTTTATTGTAATTAAAGCTGGGGACACGCTACATGACTTTAGAGCTTTAGAATGATAGTCCAGACCACACACTCTGACTAACAACTGAAGACACCTTTATCCTACACAATACAATCAATCCACAAAACAACCTTAACCTTAATCTAACCCAATATAGTCTATACTAATTATACAGCAATTTATCAATGCTTTTTTCCGCTGTCGTGTTCCCTGACGCTTCATTGGTCAAACAGCATCATGTGACCGTTGTAACACTGATGATAACCTACTCTGGATGATCTGAAATGGACATTAAAAGTGAGAGAGAGAGAGGAGTGAGCAGAGAGAGGGAGGAGAGAGAGGGAGGAGTGAAAAGGAGGAGAGAGAAGGAGGAGTGAGGAGAGAGAGATAGGAGTGAGAGGGTGGAGCGAGAGGGAGGAGCAAGAGGGAGGAGTGAGGAGAGAGCGGGAGGAGCGAGAGGGATGAGTGAGAGGGAGGAGCAAGAGGGAGGAGTGAGGAGAGAGGGAGGAGCAAGGAGAGAGCGGGAGGAGCGAGAAGGATGAGTGAGAGGGAGGAGTGAGGAGAGAAAGGGAGGAGCAAGAGGGAGGAGTGAGGAGAGAGGGAGGAGCGAGGAGAGAGAGGGAGGAGAGAGAGGGAGGAGAGAGAGGGAGGAGCGAGAGGGAGGAGCGAGAGGGAGGAGTGAGAGTGAGGAGAGAGAGGGAGGAGAGAGAGGGAGGAGCGAGAGGGAGGAGCGAGAGGGAGGAGTGAGAGTGAGGAGCGAGAGGGAGGAGCGAGAGGGAGGAGCGAGAGGGAGGAGTGAGGAGCGAGAGGAAGGAGTGAGGAGAGAGAGGGAGGAGTGAGAGGGAGGAGTGAGAGTGAGGAGCGAGAGGGAGGAGCGAGAGGGAGGAGTGAGGAGCGAGAGGAAGGAGTGAGAGTGAGGAGCAAGATGGAGGAGAAACATGTGTTTATTATTAAGCATCGTTCTTTGTGTAAAGACGGATATAGAGGGTTTTAGCTCAGACTCTTTCCAGCGTCTCCTCAGCTGTTTGTCATTGGTCGCTGGCGCCACATGTGACGTGTCAGTAAACACACTGCACCAGAGCACGGCCAAAATATGATTCAAACATGTTTGAATAACTGTGACTGGAGTTTAGTCACATTTCTGTGTTTCACACTGTGAACGTGAGTCGTAACAGCTCCAAGACTGAAGCTACTGAGACTGACTTCAACTGAGAGTGACTGAGAGTGACTGAGAGTGACTGAGAGTGACTGAGAGTGACTGAGAGTGACTGAGAGTGACTGAGAGTGACTGAGAGTGACTGAGAGTGACAGAAGGTTACTGAGAGTGACAGAGAGTGACAGAGAGTGACAGAGAGTGACTGAGAGTGACTGAGAGTGACTGAGAGTGACTGAGAGTGACTGAGAGTGACTGAGAGTGACTGAGAGTGACAGAGAGTGACTGAGAGTGACTGAGAGTGACTGAGAGTGACTGAGAGTGACAGAGAGTGACAGAAGGTTACTGAGAGTGACAGAGAGTGACAGAGTGAATGAGAGTGACTGAGAGTGACTGAGAGTGAATGAGAGTGACTGAGAGTGACTGAGAGTGACTGAGAGTGACTGAGAGTGACTGAGAGTGACAGAGTGAATGAGAGTGACAGAGAGTGACTGAGAGTGACTGAGAGTGACTGAGAGTGACTGAGAGTGACTGAGAGTGACTGAGAGTGACTGAGAGTGACAGAGAGTGACAGAGAGTGAATGAGAGTGACTGAGAGTGACAGAGAGTGACAGAGAGTGAATGAGAGTGACAGAGAGTGACAGAGAGTGAATGAGAGTGACAGAGAGTGACTGAGAGTGACTGAGAGTGACTGAGAGTGACAGAGAGTGAATGAGAGTGACAGAGAGTGACTGAGAGTGACTGAGATGTTTTAAAGCAGTGAGATCTCTCCTCACAGCAGAGCGGGTGATCTCATCCTAAAGTATTCCACAGTAGAAACATGTTCTTGTTCTCAGGAAAGGTAAATATGCTAATGTCAAGTCTGCCAATCAGGCTAATAACTATTTAATAGAACGATATAACTATTATTATCATAAGCATAACGTGGAATAGTTCCATGTGTAAACTTTCTACCTGAAGTGCTCTCTGCAGGCACTCTCTCTGCAGTCACTCTCTCTGCAGTCACTCGGGAGTCATTTGATCCGTCCTAATGGCGAGTTTACATTTCTGGTGACAAACAGGCTCTTTGGGGACGTTATAAGAGAATAATCCTTTCTTTTGAGACTTGTTAATGGAAGAACGCGACGCGCAGACGCCAGAGCAGCTTCTGTCCTGCAATAACACGTTTTACAGCGGCAGAGAAACCGTCTGACGCTAAAGTTTTTTCCACACTTGGCCCAAGTCACAATCTCTGTCTTTTTACTTCCACAGACGCAACCGGATAATATTTTTAGGAGCACACTCTAAAAACAGATCTGATGTGTGACGGCTTTGCCCTGTGTGGACTTTCCCATGAGGCTTTGAGCGCCACATCTGCGTGATATTTGTCTTATTTTTTTCATATTTGTTGCATGTTCTTTCTTTTTTTTCTTAGCCCTGCTTTAGTCCTTCTTTAGACCTGCTTTAGACCTGTTTTAGTCCTGTTTTAGACATGCCTTAGTCCTGCTTTAGACCTGCTTTAGTCCTGCTTTAGTCCTGCTTTAGACCTGTTTTAGACCTGCTTTAGACCTGCTTTAGTCCTGCTTTAGTCGTGCTTTAGACCTGCTTTAGACCTGCTTTAGTCCTGCTTTAGTCCTGCTTTAGTCCTGCTTTAGAGCTGCTTTAGTCCTGCTTTAGTCCTGCTTTAGTCCTGCTTTAGTCCTGCTTTAGTCCTGCTTTAGAGCTGTTTTAGTCCTGCTTTAGTCCTGCTTTAGTCCTGCTTTAGTCCTGCTTTAGAGCTGCTTTAGTCCTGCTTTAGTCCTGCTTTAGTCCTGCTTTAGTCCTGCTTTAGAGCTGCTTTAGTCCTGCTTTAGAGCTGCTTTAGACCTGCTTTAGTCCTGCTTTAGTCCTGCTTTAGACCTGCTTTAGTCCTGCTTTAGTCCTGCTTTAGACCTGCTTTAGACCTGCTTTAGACCTGCTTTAGTCCTGCTTTAGTCCTGCTTTAGTCCTGCTTTAGACCTGCTTTAGACCTGCTTTAGTCCTGCTTTAGTCCTGCTTTAGTCCTGCTTTAGTCCTGCTTTAGACCTGCTTGATATTTGTCTCATTTTGTTCATATTTGGTTGCATTTTCTGTCTTTTTCCCTCTCTTTTCCTCTTCTTCTTCTCTCTCCATGTGTTTAAATGGTGGTCATGTTTTCTCACTTCGTCCTGATAAAAGCTGGTCTTGAACACTTCCACAGCCCAGTTCTTTAAACCTGCAGCACATATGTTATTTAGTTCAGTTTTCTTTCATTTGCTCTGCTCTCTGTCTCGTGTTTCTGCTCTAAATCAGCATAAAACTAATGGTGCATTTAAGAGTCGGTTACAGATTATGGGAGTACATTTTACTTTGGAGCATAATTTAGATTGAAGAAGAGACGGAGTGATTTTACTGGAGCTTAACGTTAAAATCACTCATGGGAAACGTTACAGATGCCGACTCAAACTGGATCTCTTTATACTCCGTCTGTCTGTCTGACAGCCCACAGACTGTGCACACAAAAGAACCATCTCAACTCAATGCTTAGAACTAATAATTCATATCAATACAGAGGGGTGTGTCTAAGAGTAGGCGAACAGTAGGCGGCCCGCGGGCCACCTCTGCTTTAGTCCTGCTTTAGACCTGTTTTAGTCCTGCTTTAGACCTGCTTTAGTCCCGCTTTAGACCTGCTTTAGTCCTGCTTTAGACCTGTTTTAGTCCTGCTTTAGACCTGCTTTAGTCCCGCTTTAGACCTGCTTTAGTCCTGCTTTATAAACTTGGTCTTAGTCCAGGTCTTGGTCCAGGTCTTGGTCCAGGTCTTGGTCCAGGTCTTGGTCCAGGTCTTGGTCCAGGTCTTGGTCCAGTCTGGTTTCTGGTAAACACCAGGTTTTAGTGCTTTTGTCCTGTTTTGTGGCTCTTTTAGAGATAAAACATAACATTGTGGTGTGTTTTGTAATCCGGCCTCTGAACCTTTAGCCTCTGAACCATCCGGCCCCTGAAACCATAACTGGAGGCCCCCATTAGAAGGCTCCTGGCCTGTGTCTAAAACATATAGTTCTGTTCAAGCAGCATGGATGGAAACAACAAAAACAGCATTAAAAAGGGAGAGAACAATATCCATGATATAATATTAATAATCCATAATCCATGAAAATATATTTTTATATAATATATTATATTTTTATATTTTTTTATATTTTTATTATATACATACGTTACATTTGACGAGGACAAAAGGGTTGAAAATCAAAAAGTATTTCGTAGAACCAGAAGTCGACTCAACAAACCAAGATCCTTCTCAGCGAAGCAACTCAACAAGGGATTTAAACTGATGATAATAGTAATAATAATGATAAATTAATATAGCCGCAAGCGGCAATGGTCGGCCCTCGCCACATCGGACAATTGGGGCGCGTTAGCGCCCCAATTGTCCCTTTTATTACACCTACTGCTGAATCTGTGACACTGTCACATCTTCTTCCCTTTGTTTTACCATCAAAAAGTTATTTTATTTTGAATTCTTGACAAAATGTGCGGTTTCGCCGCACAGAGACCGTGACTCTTTGAATAAAAATGTGGATAACCCCTGAAGATGAGTCTCACCAAATTTCAGGTTAATAGGGCTAACGCCCTGGGAGGAGTTGGTGAAAGTATAAAGTGTAAACATGTTCTGGCGATTTCCCCATTGGAATAACATGTGAGGTTTCTGTCATCGCTACGGCAACGCCGTAACAATTATGACATGGGTCTCATTGACTTTTTTGATCGGGATGCCAAAATTGAATTTTGTGTTAAATTTCGTAAAATTTCGCAAAACTTAACATTTAACCTAATCTGTAGGGGGCGCTGTTGCACCAAATGAATTAATTTCACTTCAAGTTTAGTCCTGCTTTAGTCCTGCTTTAGTCCTGCTTTAGGGCAAAGAGTTTAACAACTGATTCTAATTTGACGCAATTCGGACTTTATCTGCGCAAACAGCAGCAAATTTGGGAAATTTCAGAAATTCTAGTAACAGTTTGCGGCTTCGCCGCACAGAGACCGTGACAAGTATCAAAGTAATTTGAATAATGATATCCCACTCCTCAGCACCATTTTCACAAAATTTCAGCTTTTTAGGGCCAATGTAAAAGTACTTGGCCATTTTTGAACCAATATGGCCGAAATTTGGTTGGGCGGGCGGCGTTGCCGTAATAATATTTTTTTAAATTTCTCTTGTCACCATCTATCTCTGCACCAAATTTCATGATTCTACAATCAGATTTTTTTTTGTCATTTCCCATCTCTCAATGCATTTTTGGTACATTTGGGGGCGCTGACGTGCCAATTTTTTAATTTTAGAAAAAAGAGATAGCCAGAATGTAGAGAGGCACGATTTTTAGAGGTGTGCAAATTTTTGTGGCTTTTCATCAATGTTCACTGGGTGAAAAATAGGGGGGTTGTTCCTGAGAAGAAGAAGAAAGAAAGAAGAATAATATTCCGATACGAAAACAATGTTTCCCATTTTTCAAATATCATAAACTATACATTTTCGGAAAGCGCTCACGCTTTCTTACCTCATGGTGTGGGTCCCTGGTCACTTTGTGTTTTTGGCCCTCTAAACAGTAATAATGTTACATTTTTACATTACATGTTAATATGCACGGAACATGCAAGAGATGGGCTACTCGTGAGCTACTTAGCGCAAACAAGCACTTTATTAGTATTAGTAATTATTATAGACGGGACATGCATGAGTGGAGGAGTGCGTTAGTGAGTGTTTGGTGAGTGAGTGGGCGAGCGCTTCGCGCTTGATTTTGTGCGCACTACTACGTGCGCACATTTTCTAGAGCTTTTAAAAGTCTGAAAAGTTGTCATTTAAGTTGTCAGAATAAAGACTGGATTAGAGTTTGTGTCCACGGAGCTGTTTTTTTCTTCCTGTTTCTGAAGGGAAGCTGTTTTAACTCTTTCATTACCAAGCCGTAACATCATGGACTGATATTGGTGGTTCTGGACTGAAACCGATACCGATACTGTGCCGATATATAGTGGTGCACCCTTACTTTCTCATTTGCACTACGCATCACTAACTCAAAACCACCAGGAATAAACCACTAGATGAAAGGACAGTGTGACTCACTGGGCACTCTGTTGATGGCTCGCAGTGGGCGGAGCACCCGGACCGTCCTGATCGCCGATAGGCTGACGTTGTGTCCGTCGAGCGAGTACTCCAGCATCCTAGACAGACAAGAGCAAAGACATCTCCACGTCACAGGCATCCGGATTGGCCCCGGCCCCCGCGAGCGTGGCCCGAGCGCGTCCGGGGGGAGGGGAGTCCGTCTCCAGGAAACAGCGGGAGGGCTCGTGATCGCCCTCCCGCCCTCCGTTGGCTCGTGATCGCCCTCCGCTGGCTCGTGATCGCCCTCCGCTGGCTCGCGATCGCCCTCCCCCGGCTCGTCATCGCCCTCCCCCGGCTCGTGATCGCCCTCCCGCCCTTCGCTGGCTCGTGATCGCCCTCCGCTGGCTCGTGATTGCCCTCCGCCGGCTTGTGATCGCCCTCCCGCCCTCCGCTGGCTCGTGATCGCCCTCCGCTGGCTCGTGTTCACCCTCCGCCGACTCGTGATCGCCCTCTGCTGGCTTGTGATCGCCCGCCCTCCGCCGGCTTGTGATCGCCCTCCGCTGGCTTGTGAACGCCCTCCGCCGGCTCGTGATCGCCCTCCGCCGGCTCGTGATTGCCCTCCCGCCCTCCACCGGCTCGTGATTGCCCTCCGCCGGCTCGTGATCGCCCTCCCGCCCTCCGCCGGCTCGTGATCGCCCTCCCGCCCTGCGCCGGCTCGTGATCGCCCTCCCGCCCTCCGCCGGCTCGTGATCGCCCTCCCGCCCTGCGCCGGCTCGTGATCGCCCTCCCGCCCTCCACTGGCTCGTGATCGCCCTCGTGCCATCCGCCGGCTCGCGATCGCCCTCCCGCCCTCCACTGGCTAGTGATTGCCCTCCCGCCCTCCGCCGGCTCGTGATCGCCCTCCCGCCCTCTGCCGGCTCGTGATCGCCCTCCGCCGGCTCATGATCGCCCTCCCGCCCTCCGCCGGCTCGTGATCGCCCTCCGCCGGCTCGTGTCTAATGTCAAACGCGGCGGACATGTTGTACTGTTGGCCCGAGTGAAGTTGGGGGAATATTGAAGTGCGAGTGTCTAAAGTAGGTGTGTCAGTGCAGCGATTATTGTGAGAATCAACGTCGCGATTTGACGATTATTCACGATTATTGATGACCAAAACGAGAATAAAGTCCTGAATATTCTTTGCATTTTGTTTTCTGAACCGCTCCTCGGTGCGTGACCCGCTTTATCACATCTAACTTTCTGAATAATTGATTTGACACAAACGGCAAGATGAAAAAAAGCACTTTACATTTACTTTTTTGAGAAAACTCTGAGCAGAAAGGACTTTATTTTGCTTTTATTGAACTAAAACAGACCTAATTTATTTCAGAAATTGTCACTTTTCTTTAATTAACACAAAAAAAAAAAAAATCTTCTAAAAATGTCACGATTCTGTTTTTTGTGTCTTTACGTTTATATTGTGACCTAAATAATCACAATAATAGATTAAGCGAATAATCTTGACGTCCCTTTTCACTTAAAATACTACACGCTACTCATTTCATTCTGAATGTCGCGTTTCTGTGTCACATACTCACCCGACCAAGACAATAAAGAAGTCCAGTCGATTCCATGTGTCGCCAAGGTAACCGCTCTGACCTATGACCCCCAGCGCCACCATCTTCACCACCATTTCCCCAGCGAAAAAGATGAAGATGCCGTCGTCCAGGGCCTGCACACACGCACACGCACGCACACACACACACACACGCACACACACACACACATCACACACACACACATCACATACACACACACACACACACAGATGTACACACATCACATACACACAACACAGATCACACACACACAGATGTACACACATCACATACACACAACACACATCACACACATCACACACACATCACACACACACACACATCACATACACATTACACACACACACACACATCACACACAACACATCACACACGTCAAGAGTAAACTGATTAATGGCGAATAATGGCATAATGAACTTCAGTTTAAAGTATCTAAATACATTGAACAAATACTCAAATACCTAATAAATACAGTGCCTGTCCTGACGTGGAAAGCGCAGTACGTCTGGGTCGAGATCGGGCCGCGTAACTCAAATTTAAAATGGGCATGCGCAACAACCTACCCTCAGTTCACAACGCTATGCACATTAGTTTAGCCTCTCAAAACACGAAGCACTGTTTTCTTTTATCTACAAAAGTGTCAGGGAACAGTCTTAATCAAAAATATCAGGTCTATACTTTCTCTACAGGTTATTTTTTCACATATAGAAGTAAAATGTCGAGCAGCTCAAGGTTGAGATCAACATTGAGCAGCTTTGTGTTATTATTACATTATTATAACAGGCGGTGCAGACGTGCGATCGCACCATGGTTTAAAGGTGCCGCGTTATGTGGCAAAACCTCAAAATAACCCACTCACTCCGTCACATTCGCTCTTACGCTTGTGCTACGTCTGAATAAATCAAACAAACAACACAAGTATCGCTTTGTACAGTTTCCATTGAGAGAATTTCTGTAAATACACTAGTAGAAAAATCGTAATAATGTCAGTAAATCTACCTCCGCGCAGTCGTTTTGAACACAGCGGATGCGCCGTCTTTTCAATTACTGCTGAATAAAATGAATAATAATAAAGCCTTTTCTCTGTGCGGACGCGTGTTTATATTCCAGCGCAGACACGGCGGCCCTCGATAATGCCGGAACAATGAGTCACTCTGTACTTTTTATTAACCTTCCCGTAACGACCAAGCTCGTAATTTATAACGCGCCAAAGAAAAAACGCGCTCACAGAAGGAAAGGTAAAGAGCAGGAAAAGCCCCGTGTCACAATGTGAATCTGTACATACTAATGGTCCCATTCAGTCCATTGTGACCGCGGTGCGATTGTGGTGCGATTGTGTGTGTGTGTTTTACCTGGAGAAAGAAAGGGGTGTGGTCACAGGGCTGGAACATGCCGAGGGTCACGCAGTTGAGCAGGATGGCCAGGATGCTCACGCGCTCGAACCACGTGCAGGACAGTCAAGGCGTCAAAAGGAGAGACATTGTTCACGCTGAAAACGGCCGTGGATTAAGGCGGGGCAATTATTCCAAAGGAGATGGAGTCGCGCAAAATGGTGGATGGTGTGGGCGGGTTATTGAACGGAGGGTCCGCGGTGGTGGATGGTGTGGGCGGGTTATTGAACGGAGGGTCCGGGGTGGTGGATGGTGTGGGCGGGTTATTGAACGGAGGGTCCGGGGTGGTGGATGGTGTGGGCGGGTTATTGAACAGAGGGTCCGCGGTGGTGGATGGTGTGGGCGGGTTATTGAACGGAGGGTCCGCGGTGGTGGATGGTGTGGGCGGGTTATTGAACGGAGGGTCCGCGGTGGTGGATGGTGTGGGCGGGTTATTGAACGGAGGGTCCGCGGTGGTGGATGGTGTGGGCGGGTTATTGAACGGAGGGTCCGGGGTGGTGGATGGTGTGGGCGGGTTATTGAACGGAGGGTCCGGGGTGGTGGATGGTGTGGGCGGGTTATTGAACAGAGGGTCCGCGGTGGTGGATGGTGTGGGCGGGTTATTGAACGGAGGGTCCGCGGTGGTGGATGGTGTGGGCGGGTTATTGAACGGAGGGTCCGCGGTGGTGGATGGTGTGGGCGGGTTATTGAACGGAGGGTCCGCGGTGGTGGATGGTGTGGGCGGGTTATTGAACGGAGGGTCCGCGGTGGTGGATGGTGTGGGCGGGTTATTGAACGGAGGGTCCGCGGTGGTGGATGGTGTGGGCGGGTTATTGAACGGAGGGTCCGCGGTGGTGGATGGTGTGGGCGGGTTATTGAACGGAGGGTCCGCGGTGGTGGATGGTGTGGGCGGGTTATTGAACGGAGCGTCCGCGGTGGTGGATGGTGTGGGTGGGTTATTGAACGGAGGGTCCGCGGTGGTGGATGGTGTGGGTGGGTTATTGAACGGAGGGTTTATAGCAGAGGTCAGGCACTGGAGGAAGACATGTGGTTATTATTCGTGTTAAATGTCTCTATAGTTTATGTTGGTGAAGTTGAAAAGACATTTTTACTCTGTTTTTTTGAAAGACCAAATAAAAATAAAGTCAAAGTGTTTAGTATATGTTTATTTAGTTCACTTTTCTTTTCTTTTTCTACATTTTGCTATTATATTTGTTCTTTCATGTTGCACCAAGAAATGCCATTGTCTTTATTCACTGACAATGGCATCTATTATTTATAATCTATTATTTATCATCTATTATTTGTTATATATAATTT
This sequence comes from Eucyclogobius newberryi, assembly GCF_026437365.1. Taxonomy (NCBI): domain Eukaryota; kingdom Metazoa; phylum Chordata; class Actinopteri; order Gobiiformes; family Gobiidae; genus Eucyclogobius; species Eucyclogobius newberryi. The sequence goes on along the minus strand of NW_027316056.1, from coordinate 36,029,480 downwards.
ATTATCTATTATTTATTACCGTATTTTCCGGACTATAAGTTGCACCAGACAAAAAATGCATAATAGAGAAGAAAAAAACATATATAAGTCGCACTGGAGTATGAAAGTGTGAAAATAACAAATAATATCATGTAAGTCACTCCGGAGTATTAGTATATAAGTATAAATATAAGTATGAGTCGCACCCCGGCCAAAACTTTGAAAAAAAAATACGGTATCCATCATTCATTATCTATTATTCATTATCTATTATTCATCATCTATTATTTATTATTCATTATTATTCATCATCTTTGTTTTGCTCTCTGGTCTTGTTCCTTGCTTTATGTTTATTTACTTTTTGATGAAAAAATTTAATATTAAAAAAATTAAATCGAGATTGATCTTGATGAGGAAAAAAAACACATTTTTTGTTTTCCACCTGGCCCCGCCCTCCTGTACATAACACTCTTTCCACAACAAAATTACAACATCGCTTTTTCAACAACAGCGTAAAGTGACTCTAAACTTCACAAACATTGAATCGAAATAAACGATTTTTAAAAAAAAAGATGAGGCACATTTCCTCTCACTCCTTCTCTTCATGTCGTCTCCACGTGAATGCACTCTCTCTCCACTCCTTCTCTTCATCATCGGCCTCCATCGCTCCGTCTCTCCTCCATCGTTTCTCCGTCACACGTAAATCCTCTAAACACGCCGATCATTCGTAGCTCTCCTCCTCAGAGTTCTGCTTGAATTCTCGTCTAAATGGACTCTTATTTTGACAGCCGTTGCTACGAGCGCGCGCGCGTCGCTGTCGAAAGATCCTCACATCATTTCCATACTCAATCAAAACGCCCGGCGACCCTTTATGACCGGCGCCGGACTCATTTGCATCCATTATGACGACTTTCTTTCTTTCTTTTTCTTTTCTTTTCTAATCTCACCTTTTCCTCCGCCGCGCCCGAGCGACCGCGCGGAAACCCAGTCGAACCGCCGCCGCGTGGCGTCCATCTGGCCCATCGTTTGGTTCCTGTTTGCTTGGTTTACGAAGCGTAGTCGTAGCGCAAACACGGCAGCCGGGCGCAACTGTTTATTTAATTCCCCCCCCCCCCCCCCCCGTCCACGCCGTGTAATATTAATGCAAAGACTGGAATTTACAGCGAGTACAAATCGTGACAGAACGTTTTGACATGTTTCGTTATTCAGAGACGAGATGGAACGCAGGGAAAAGGCCTCGTAAAACGTTTAGACTCAGATTAAAGCGCCCCCTACGGGATGGAATACTCACGGAACCAAGACGCAGTTAGGATAAATACATTTTAAATTTTGCAAAATGTATGTATTAAATGTGTCAAAAAAAAAAAAAAAACATTATCCAATAATATCAAATTTTTTAGGTGTTTAATGTCACTTCCTGTTAGTAATTGATGACATCACACTAGGAAATTACCCAGCAAACACCGGGCCAAAACTCATCTAGTGTCACTTTTTATAAATTTGACAAATAATAATATGTGCGAGGGACTTTTATTTTGTTGAACTAATGTTTAGAGGGTCATAAAAGCAGTTTATTTTGTGTAAATTCTGCATAAACTTTGGATGTGACCAATGTGATGTCACTTCCTGTCCTTTTCTAAAGATTTTCTGACCATTTTTTTGACAGATTTTTGACAGATTTTTTGACAAATTATTTTGACTTTTCTCCACAAATACCTGCTCGATAGGTGTAAAACTATCATTTATATGTACGAGAGGTCTAAACGCACCAAATCAAGTCAAAATTAGAACATCATAAAGCCCGACTGAGGCACTTTAAGTCTGAGCCGCTCATAAGTTGTTAAGTTGTTGCTCGCTCGCTGTCAAAGCCGCAAAGGGTTTTTCAAAAGAGCTTACAGTGCGTCTGGCGAACACACACACGCTTTTACAGCCGCGACGCGTGGAAAAGCGCTGAACGGAGCAGGGAGTTGTATTCAAAAGCCAAGGACGCCGTGCGTGACATAAACGGCGGCGGCCCGGAGGCGCGTGACCCCCGAACGCACACGCCGTCCACCCTTTTTCCTGGACACTTTGCTCTCGAGAGGGCGGAAAAAATTAATGAGAGTACAATCCTTTATCACCCTTGAGACAGAGGAGGGGAGGGAAGGGAGAGCGCAGGGAGCAGGGTAATCCAGTGTCCTCCCTTTTCCCTGCCGTTGCCATGGGAACACCACCACCACCACCACCACCGCCGCCACCGCCAGCATCACCCTCCTCCCTCCCTCACCGTGGGAACTCACTTCAGAGTTCGGCGCTCTCTCTCTCTCTCTCTCCGCCGGACGCAATTAACGCGCAAACGACCAGCGCGATATCGTCCCGGGCTGTATTTAACACGTACAGGCGTGTTAGCCGGCGCCTGTTAGCCGGCACGTGTTAGCCGCCGCGGCACGCCTGGTAAATCAGGGGGGTGGGTGACAGGGCAGGGTCAAGGTGTGAGTGATGGATGGGGTGGGAGAATTCGGAGCGGTGAGGCCATCATTCAAAATACCCGGCGCCAGGGAACGTCCTCTCTCCTCTGCCCGCTCTCTCTCTCTCTCTCTAACATCACTCCCCTTTTTTTTCCCTCTCTGTGGCTTTTTCCCTCCCTCTTTCTCGGGCCCAATTATTTCCATCCGCTCCGTTTTCCTTTATACGGCGCGGTGTAATTTCCCATTCTCATTCCGTATCATTTCTCGCATATCCGGAGTTTTCTCTCGCTCTCTCTCTCTCTCTCTCTTTCGGGCCCCGTACTGACAATTTCTTTCTTTCTTTCCTTCCTTGAGTCATTCCGTTCCCGTTTCCAGCGTCGAGAGGAGCAGTGCCCCAAGGTGGAGTTCCTGATTTCCAAGTCGACTGACAAACTGCAGCTACAGCCAATCATCAAGTCACGATACGGCGGAGACAGAAACCAGAGAGTGAGAGAGCGAGAGAGCTACTGTGCAGGGTTAAAAAATGGCTCCGGAATGTCACGCAAAGGGTAAGACATCGGTCGGTTGCTTTCCGCAGAGCTGGACAACCTCGATTTGACCGCAACGGCGAATAAAAACCCCCCACAAAGCTGGATTCAGACAGAGTTGTGGCTCGTCAAATGGAACGTTCCGTCGGAAAACAAACAGAAAACATCGCAAAACTTTGACATGTATCTTTAAATAAGCCCTTGAAAAAGACAAAAGTGATGTACAAATACATTAAAATTGCATTGGAATAAATACACACGCGTAGAAACGGTGATTTACCGATAAATTGTTGACCAAAAAAACCCAAAGCAAAAGAAAACAACAGCTAAAGTTGGAAAGCGACAAAAGCGACGCCGCTAAACTCATTTGACTGTCGTCTAGTGTCATTTTTATTCATAAATAGTGGTTTATTGGTGCGACATAAATAGCATACGACCTCATAAAACCGCCCGTGTAATAATTAAGTGCAACTGCAATAAATCAATCCGTCAATCGATACAAAAAACGCCCCTTTAACAAATGCGCTTTCCCTCTATGTGACGGCGACATCGCGGATATCGATTCCGCACCGATTGTAAACGTTCAAACTGCTCGTCGTAAAAAAGGAGCAGTAACGAGCCAATTATGCAAGGTTAAGAAATAATAAGCTGGATGTGATTTGATAAACAAACAAACAAAACCAAACACAAACACAAACGGGTTAAGACCGCGTTGAGCCGCTCACTGTAAACACGTGCTACCGTTAGCGCTGTTGGTCCGCGCTCGCTAATTACCGCCATCATCTCAATCTCACTGTGCGTCTCTGAAGACTGCCCACTCCTCCTCCCACTCCTCCTCTTCCTCCCCCTCCGTCACACACTCCTCTCCCTCGTTTAGTGCCGACACAGGTATAAAAGGTCGCGCAGACATCGCAAATCACATCGGATCACGTCAAACCGGCAGCGGCGGCGGCGTCTCTCCGGCCGCGGCGTCGTGCGATGGGGGTCGAGGGGCTGCGGCCATTTTCTAAAAGCGAAGTAGAGTTTCATGGAGGAGAGATTCCCGTGCCACACTTTATTTTCTAAAGAAACGCCACAAATGTAGTACAAATCATATGTAATTTGTTAGCCGCACGGCGTAGTTCAGCTCAACTTTAGTAGGAGGCTCAGTTCCAGCGCAGTCTACATGAAGAAAACCCTGATGTGATTTGACAAATATGAGGAAAAGGAGTGGCAAAAGTCAGATTTACTTTCTATGGTTCTTCAAGCAGACGTGTTATTACGCTTTTTCGAGTAGTTAGTATAGAACGGTAACAAAAGTAGGTCATAATTTAGCTTTTTGTCCATTTGAAACCTGCAATATTGATATAAAGTGGCTTGACAATGGACCGCAGAGCCTCTATAATGACAGAATTAAATGATTATTAGCCACAGATGTTACTTATTCAACCCTTTACGGCTCAAATCATGTTACGGAAAATGTGCTGATGATGAATATTGAGCCCAAACTATAAAGCTTCTTTGATCATTTATGGAACGATAAGACCGTTGTGACTTATTTATTATGTTTTTATTTGTCTGGAAAGTGGCTACATGACGTTTAATTGATGAACTAAGTACAGGGATGTGGGTGGGGATAGAGGGAAGGTGAAAACAGCACTCAAGTCTCAAATGAAGAACAATAAAAGATGATTTACACACGACTCAATCAAAATACAGCTTTGAGCGCACTAACGATGAGGGAAAACTGTTATAACGAGGCGCACTTCAGGAAATGCATATTGTTTACATTTAATTTGTACTTTTATTTTTTTTACTCATTTTGTAAATGTTATTTATTTATTTTGTAAATTGTGTTATTATATTTTGTATATTTTTGTTTACTTTTATTTTGTCCTTTTATTTTGTACATCTTGTTCTTTATTTGATTTTGTACATTTTTGTTTAGGCAAGGCAAGTTTATTTTAATATATACATTAAAATCCCAAAGACACGACAGAAATCACCAAACCTTCATTTCTATTCATTCAATTCAACAGTTTTGCTGACATGAATCATACATTTTGTCCGTGCTTAGTGATTCAGATGGAAAACCAAATCTATTGGCCCATACTGGCTCACACTGGCCCACACTGGCTCACACTGGCCCACACTGGCTCACACTGGCCCACACTGGCCCACACTGGCTCACACTGGCCCACACTGGCCCACACTGGCTCACACTGGCCCACACTGGCCCTCACTGGCCCACACTGGCCCACACTGGCCCACACTGGCTCACACTGGCCCACACTGGCTCACACTGGCTCACACTCTTTCCCATATTTATTTGACGTTGCCGTAGTGACATGTGTCTCCAGGATGGACACATCACTTTTAGATTGATTCTTTCCCATGTTTGACCGTCCCTAGATGTCAACGCGCTATCTGCCTCTGCACACGTCTGTGCTGAGCCTATGTGTTTTTTACCATGACACTTATGTGTGGAACTTTTGTATCTTTAAGATGGACCCAGTCTCGTCTGCCCCGCCCTAGATTTAGCTTTCACTAAACTAATTGTCCCAGACAAAACTCGACAGAAGCGTTCAGTGTTAAACTAGCTCTTGATCAGTGGGTAGATGTACCAGGCTCTTCCTGGACTTTACAGTGGCCTTGGTGCGGACTGACCATCTGACCAGTGTGTGTTCTGACCCTCTCCCCAGGCTCCTGCTCTGCGGCTGCACTTGGACACCAGCACAATGGGCTATTGTGTCCAGCAGAATCATGTTTGTTTACTTTTTTTGTACATTTTCCAGCTCGGGTCAGTCAGTACTTGCAATATAACATGTTGACTGTGTAGCGTGTTGCTCAGATGCAGATGGAAAGTGGCTTTGGATAAAACAAAAGAATCCCTGGTGTGCGTCGGGTCAGGACAGTTAAAAGGGGGACATCAGGTTTAGTTTTAGTGTGTGTGTGTGTGTGTGTGTGTGTGTGTGTGTTCAAGCATGACACACACCTGCGACCGCCAGCCTCGCACTTACTCGCTCCACAAACAAAGTGACAAGTGTGTATGTTTTCATCTTTTCGCTTAATGCCATAACGTGGATGTGGCGGTGAGCTGAGGACGTCACGATGTCAAATGTAAGTGTCACGATGTGTTATTGTGGGAACAAACAGCACGATTTAACAATTGTTTGCGATTCATTCTCGTGGTCTGACATGTTAAAATTTGACAAAAAACGACGGATAAAAAGTTCTTTAAATTTAGGTATATTTTCTGGACGACAGCTTGAGCTAAAAAATACTTAATTTCGCTTCTACAAGTACAAACGATTCGCCTTAAACACACGCCATCGCCAACGTTCTCGCCTTCCGTTGCTTTAACGTTGATGACAAAGTAAAGTCTGCGTTCGAGCTCAAAACGCGGCCGGACTGGACCGCGATCGTCCCAAGAATCCGAGTTGCGGTTGAAGCAGGATCACGCACCTCGTCGCTAGCGCTAATTATCGCGTGTAGAATCTCCCTTTTTGCCTCAGCTCTTAAGCAATTAACACGAGAATGCTAGTTTCTGGCTTCCGCTAATACGAAGACAATGCTAGTTTCTGTTTCCGCGCCGAAGGGCTGGCACGGCGGGCGAAGTACACGTACTTCTTGCTGGAGCTGGGAGCTAATATTTGTTGTGTATAAATCATAAAACACGGAGTAAACTAAGCGTAATAAGCAAAACGACTCGATTGGCATTGGCGCGTAAACGGATGGGGGGAAAAAACAAATCAAGCGAAGTTACTGTCAAGTTCCCCGGGTCTCCGTACCCCGCCCTCGGACGCGACGAATCTGACGGCTCGGGCTACTTTTGACTAAAACCTCCGCTAATCCATCGCAGACCGTTCCCGATTAAGGGAGAGGTGAAAGAGGAAAACAATGCAGACGGAGGAAAGAGGACGAGAAAGGCAAAGTGGAGGAAGAAAAAGAGAAAGAGAGAGTTTAAATGAGATGATAAGTGAAGTCGCTGTACTGTACAATTAGTATTCTCATCCTGAAACAGAGGAAATGTTCATAACCTTTCATCGAGCTGAATGAGTCATAATAAGTGTATAATCTTTAGTCCCCCATACTTATACACATACATATACACATACATACACGTACACGTACATATACACATACACATACATATACATATACACATACTTATACACATACATGTACACATACACGTACACATACACATACTTATACACATACACATACATATACACATACACATACTTATTCACATACTTATACACATACATGTACATATACACATACACGTACACGTACACATACTTATACACATACATATACATATACACACACACATACACATACACATACACATACTTATACACATACACATACACATACACATACATATACATATACACATACTTATACACGTACACATACTTATACACATACATATACACATACACATACTTATACACATACACACACACATACACATACACATACTTATACACATACACATACACATACACATACACATACTTATACACATACACATACACATACACATACACATACATATACATATACATATACATATATTCTGTTATTGTTTTAGCTGCTTTTTTCTTGCTGCTGGAATATAATAGATATGGGCTGAATGTGAATGTGCGGTAGAAAATGGATGGATGGATGAATGTGAATATTTATCTGCAAAGTGAGACGATGTCCTCATATCGTTTGTGTGAAAAAGACAGAGCGACTTTGCCGTCTTTAGGAGGAACGGAGCGAATTGTGTTCCCGTGATCTGCCTCGTCACAACAAACCGTGTCCTTGTCCGTTAATGTCCATTTGATCAATCACAAAAGACCATTTACAAGAGCCTTAGACGCTCATTAGATCTCAAACAGAAGCAGCAACAGACCAAGTGACATAAATATGAACATATGTGTGGACTTTCTGAACACTACAGAGATTTTCATAGACTTGAACACATTTAAGGAATTACAAAGAGGCTGAGACGTTCCCCTCTGACAAAGCATCGAGACTCTGAAGTAAAAGAGAGGGAAAAATGTGAATCGATAAGAGCTTTGACAAATTACGAGATAAAGTTACATCAGAGCCAAATCCCTTGTTGTTTCTGTTCCAAAAGAGAAGCTGGTGAAAGGGAATGCGCTGTGGGGAGAAGAGACGCTACAAACACGCTCCACAGAGGACGGTGAGGCTGAGTGGAATGAAATGGAAGGAGACGGCAAATTAATCCGTAATACTGTGTAGTGAGAGCGAACGAGGGAGAAGAGGAGACGGGGTCGGCTCAGGAGAGACGGGAGTGCAGCTGAAGAGAGAGCCCCCCCCCAGAGTGCTCACATTAATGTCCCTGTCCAACATGCACAGCCACATCGCGGCCCCCGCAGACCCCGCGGCCCCCGCAGACCCCTCAGACCCCACGGCCCCCGCAGACCCCACGGCCCCCGCAGACCCCACGGCCCCCGCAGAACCCTCAGACCCAGCGGCCCCCGCAGACCCCGCAGACCCCGCGGCCCCTCAGACCCGGCAGACCCCGCGGCCCCTCAGACCCCGCAGCCCCCGCAGCACACACTACACCAAGAGTACACACTGTAAATGCTCTGTCTAAATACTGTGTGTATCGGATGTGACACATGCCAGTACGTGCTCAGAGCAGGGCACGGAGACCCTCACATTCAACTACAGTGAGCGGAAGTAAGAGGGCCACCGAGGCCGAGCTACTCTGTTGCCAGGCAACCAGGTGATTCCTCTAAAGATCCTCTCCATGGGAGATTCCCTCGTCCGTCCGTGTGTGTGTACGTGTGTGTGTATATGTGTGTGTGTGTGTATGTGTGTGTGTGTACGTGTGTGTGTGTGTGTCCGTGCGTGCGTGTGTGTGTTGTGTATGTGTGTGTGTGTGTGTGTGTGTTGTGTATGTGTGTGTGTGTGTGTGTGTGTGTGTGTTGTGTATGTGTGTGTGTCCGTGCGTGTGTGTATATGTGTGTGTGTGTGTGTGGTGTGTGTGCGTGCGTGCGTGCGTGCGTGGTGTTGTGTTGTGTCGTGTGGTGTGTGTGTGTTGTGTTAAACTTAGTGCTGACACACAAGTACAAACCTCACTGACTGTAGTAATGATCAGGCCCTTTTTCACTTTGTGTACATGATTAACTTATGTATTTATGTTTTATAAATGACAGCTTATATGGGGGCACAGAGGGACACGTGTGCTCACCGACGGAGAGGAGCCATAAGCAGTGGAAAAGATTAAATTTGGAAGGCTTGACAAATCCCTGGGGTACTGCTGACGTTTATGCCAGCTTCAGTGTTCATAGGAGCTCACGCGCCTACATGCACTTACACACACACTCACACACTCACACTCACACTCACACACTCACTCACACACTCACTCACACACTCACTCACACACTCACACACCGTACGTCTGCATCAGGAGGAGACGGTGAGCGACAGCAGAATGGGAGACAATCAGGACAGAAGGAGCAGGTTCGGAGGTGACATGAAGTTTCCTCTCGCTGCTTGTGCCGGGGAAATGTGGGCCAGTAACAATGCCACTGACAGCCAAGAGTAACCCTGGAGATTCATTAGGGCCTGTCACTATGGAAACCTCCAATCAGGCAAAAATGCTAGCCATCTTTTTCGACAACTAATGGTTCCAAGGAAATACCTGTGCTCGTCGGCCCCGCGCGGCGGCCCCAGTGTTTGGAGCCGACATAAACATCTGCACAGTGTTTAGTGAAGGACCTGAGGAAGCCCAGAGCTCAAACACAAACAGACAATGTGTCTCGGACCAAAGGATATGGGTGGCAGACGGCTCGCAGACACCAGGAGCGGGGCGGGCTGTGCTGGGTGAGAGCCAGGAGGACCACGGGGGCCAGAGAGGGGTACGGCAGCTCCTCCTTCTCCTCTTTCTCCAGCTCCAGCTCCAGGTCCAGCCGCGTGTTCTCCCTCTCCACCGATACATGCACGTGTTCCCCTTCCTCCTCCTCCTCCTCCTCCTCGTCAGGGGGGCCGCGCTGCTGCTCATCGGGGTCGGGGTCCTGGCTCTGGCCCGTCATGGCTGTGCAGGGAGCAGCCGGAACCTGCGAGAGGGGCACGGGATCCACTGCTTAAAGGGCCCGTGACAGGGTTACACCAGGTTCTAATCATGACTTTATGTGGTGTGTTTGTACCCGTTTTTACATTTAAATTATAGTTTTACACCAATCAAGCAGGTATTTGTGGAGAAAATGTGTAAAAATCTGTGGAAAATGACAGGAAGTGACATCACACCAGGGACACACATACAGGAAGTGACATCACACCAGGGACACTCATTCCAGTCAAGGTTTATGCAGAATGTACACAAAATAAACCACTTTTTTGATTCTCTAAACATTAATTCAACAAAATAAAGTTCTCATTATTATTTTTCTTTATCAAATAGACAAAATTGTGACATTAGATTTTGTGACATTAGAGTTTTGGCCCAGTGTTTGCTGGGTAATTTCCTAGTGTGATATCATCAAGTACAAACAGGAAGTGAAATTATACTTAAAATGTTTAGCAAAATTCAAAACATATTTTTCTCAACTGCCTTTTAGTTCAGTGAGTTGTGCAACCTGTAGGGGGCACTTCAAACAGGAAGTGACAACACAAGCGAAACACAGAAGTACCTGAAGTATCAACATTCATGGACAGGTCATGGACAGGTCATGGACGGGTCATGGACAGGTCATGGACGGGTCATGGACAGGTCATGGACAGGTCATGGACGGGTCATGGACAGGTCATGGACGGGTCATGGACGGGTCATGGGCGGGTCATGGGCGGGTCATGGACGGGTCATGGGCGGGTCATGGGCGGGTCATGGGCGGGTCATGGGCGGGTCATGGACGGGTCATGGACAGGTCATGGACAGGTCATGGACGGGTCATGGGCGGGTCATGGGCGGGTCATGGGCGGGTCATGGACGGGTCATGGACGGGTCATGGGCGGGTCATGGGCGGGTCATGGACGGGTCATGGACGGGTCATGGACAGGTCATGGACGGGTCATGGGCGGGTCATGGGCGGGTCATGGGCGGGTCATGGACGGGTCATGGACGGGTCATGGGCGGGTCATGGGCGGGTCATGGACGGGTCATGGACAGGTCATGGACGGGTCATGGACAAGTCATGGACGGGTCATGGACAGGTCATGGACGGGTCATGGGCGGGTCATGGACGGGTCATGGACGGGTCATGGGCGGGTCATGGACGGGTCATGGACGGGTCATGGACGGGTCATGGACAAGTCATGGACAAGTCATGGACAAGTCATGGACAGTTCATGGACGGGTCATGGACAAGTCATGGACGGGTCATGGACAGGTCATGGACGGGTCATGGACGGGTCATGGACGGGTCATGGGCAGGTCATGGACGGGTCATGGACGGGTCATGGGCGGGTCATGGGCGGGTCATGGACGGGTCATGGACAGGTCATGGACGGGTCATGGACAAGTCATGGACGGGTCATGGACGGGTCATGGGCGGGTCATGGACGGGTCATGGACAGGTCATGGACAGGTCATGGACGGGTCATGGACAAGTCATGGACAAGTCATGGACGGGTCATGGGCGGGTCATGGACGGGTCATGGACGGGTCATGGGCGGGTCATGGGCGGGTCATGGACGGGTCATGGACAGGTCATGGACGGGTCATGGACAAGTCATGGACGGGTCATGGACAGGTCATGGACGGGTCATGGGCGGGTCATGGACGGGTCATGGACGGGTCATGGGCGGGTCATGGACGGGTCATGGACGGGTCATGGACGGGTCATGGACAAGTCATGGACAAGTCATGGACAAGTCATGGACAGTTCATGGACGGGTCATGGACAAGTCATGGACGGGTCATGGACAGGTCATGGACGGGTCATGGACGGGTCATGGACGGGTCATGGGCAGGTCATGGACGGGTCATGGACGGGTCATGGGCGGGTCATGGGCGGGTCATGGACGGGTCATGGACAGGTCATGGACGGGTCATGGACAAGTCATGGACGGGTCATGGACGGGTCATGGGCGGGTCATGGACGGGTCATGGACAGGTCATGGACAGGTCATGGACGGGTCATGGACAAGTCATGGACAAGTCATGGACGGGTCATGGACGGGTCATGGACGGGTCATGGACGGGTCATGGACAGGTCATGGACGGTTCATGGACGGGTCATGGACAGGTCATGGACGGGTCATGGACAGGTCATGGACGGGTCATGGACAGGTCATGGACGGGTCATGGGCGGGTCATGGGCGGGTCATGGACGGTTCATGGACGGGTCATGGACGGGTCATGGACAGGTCATGGACGGGTCATGGACAGGTCAACTCAAAGACTAAACCACGGCTAATGTCAAAGGCAAGATTTTATATTTAAGATTTAGGTGCAAGAAGACGACGACGGTGAATGTGTCATGTGGTTCAGTCATGTGACTTCTTTGTCACGTGTTGTTGCCTCTCATTGTTGGAGAGTCATGAAAACTGTGCATACATTTAGAATGAAAAGGGCTTTTACTTGAAGAGGGAAGTTCTGGGCTCGGATCCTTAGCTATAGTGGCAACAACAAACATTTGTGGACATTTTCATCTGCTCTTCCTCATCCACACGGTAGATACAGAGGAAAAGGACAGATAACTTATAGGAAGTTTAAAAAACACTCTTAATAGAAGAACTCTTATAAACAAAACTCTTATAAACAAAAACTCAAGACAAAACCTCTCATTTCCTAATAAGGAATGGAGGGGAAAAATGAAATAAAATAAAAACAGCTAGCGTAAGACAAAATAATACTAATAATAATGGTGAAATAAACACTCTATTTTCATCAGTTATATGCACATGAATGTGACATTATTGCGTGTGAGTACGACAGTAATTGCACATGAATATGACACTATTGCAAGTGTTCAGGGCTAACAGTGTTTGTTATACAGTCTGACAGCAGCAGGAAGGAAAGACCTTATTAGCATAGCCGCGCGATAATGTGTAAACTAGCATTAGCATTAGCTGCTAACGACCTGAAACAAACAGCTCAGTCTGGAGTGATCTCTGTAAGTCCACTGGTTCCTCCTGACCAGTCACACATTCCTTCGGGGACATCCAGCCCACAGTGAACATGCGGCTTCCGTCCTCAAGGTGGCAGTAGCAGCGAGTGTGTGACGTCAGCGCCTCTCGCCCCTGACTCAGCGTTAGTGGGTTCAGCCGGCTCAGTGTTGATCTGTGTTTAGTGAATATGGCGGCGTTCCTCTGCCGTCTGTGGCACATCTGCATCGTCACATGTCCAGCCTCCACCGCAATTACATTAATGTTATAATTCTGTCTTTAGCTCCATCATTATCTCTGCTGCAAAACCTGTAATCAAGGCCGCAATAACTGAAACGGCTTTTAACTTATCAATTTGTCAGTTATATAATCTAAGACACCATCTCTTTTCAGCGGGTCTGAGTGGGGCGGGTCTGAGTGGGCGGGTCTTAGTGGGCGGGTCTGAGTGGGCGGGTCCGAGTGGGAGGGTCTGAGTGGGAGGGTCTGAGTGGGAGGGTCTGAGTGTGCAGGTCTGAGTGGGCGGGTCTGAGTGGGGGACGATAGATTGCCTTGGAAAATGTCCCGATAAACGATATTATTGAGGCGTTTTACACTGTTAATGCAATAATTCTAAGCAACAGCTAAATCACTTTTGACATTATTAACTAATAAACTGCTGTAACAACAATAACACCGCCCCCTGACCACCGCCCTCACACAACGTCCTGACCACCGCCCTCACACAACGTCCTGACCACCGCCCTCACACAACGTCCTGACCACCGCCCTCACACAGCCCCCTGACCACCGCCCTCACACAACGTCCTGACCACCGCCCTCACACAGCCCCCTGACCACCGCCCTCACACAGCCTCCTGACCACCGCCCCCTGACCACCGCCTGCACACAGCCTCCTGACCACCGTCCCCCTGACCACCGCCCCCTGACCACCGCCCTCACACAGCCCCCTGACCACCGCCCTCACACAGCCCCCTGACCACCGCCTGCACACAGTCTCCTGACCACCGCCCCCCTGACCACCGCCCCCTGACCACCGCCCTCACACAGCCCCCTGACCACCGCCCTCTGACCACCGCCCTCACACAGCCCCCTGACCACCGCCCTCACACAGCCCCCTGACCATCGCCCTCACACAGCCCCCTGACCACCGCCCTCACACAGCCCCCCGACCACCGCCTGCACACAGCCTCCTGACCACCGCCCCCTGACCACCGCCCTCACACAGCCCCGTGACCACCGCCCTCACACAGCCCCGTGACCACCGCCCTCACACAGCCCCCTGACCACCGCCCTCACACAGCCCCCTGACCACCGCCTGCACACAGCCTCCTGACCACCGCCCCCTGACCACCGCCCTCACACAGCCCCCTGACCACCGCCCTCACACAGCCCCCTGACCACCGCCTGCACACAGCCTCCTGACCACCGCCCTCACACAGCCCCCTGACCACTGCCTGCACACAGCCTCCTGACCACCGCCTGCACACAGCCCCCTGACCACCGCCCCCTGACAACCGCCCCCTGACCCTTGACCTGGTGCCTCACAGAGTTGGTCTGGTTCCACTGCTGAAGTGGACGTTCTGTTCTTTGTTAAACACAGAGAAGACGCTTTTACAAAACTCTGTGGAACATTTCAATTAAATTTCACTCCAGGCAAAAATCACTTTAAGCTTTTCCGCCGCCGTTTTGGAAAGAGACGTATAAATAATCTCTTTGTTCCAGAATAATCCCACAGCTGCGCTTCTGAGTGACGACAAGAGGTCATTACTGCTGATGCTTTTAATCCAGACGGCTCTGAGCGATCTGGACGTGCGGGAGCCGGTGTGGACGCACGGGAAATGAACAATGTGATTAGTTCAGACTTATTACACTTTATTTACACGCCGTCACGTATAGGCCATAGTAGCCGGCTCGCTGTTGCCATAGCGACCACTCATAAACAGGTCTTTTGAGGCGAGTAGATGGCGTCGTCGCAGCTCATGGACGTTGAAGTTAGCGTTCAGCGTGATAAAAGTCTTAGCCGGTGACGCAGCAGCTTATTGGGGTCTTCCTTCCAGCTTATTGGGGTCTTCCACGGCGTCTTCCGTTTACTCTTTTATGTCGTTTTTTTGGCCGGCGCATCTCGACAGACGTTTGCCGCGCTCACAAACACGATTCACTTCTAAAAGGTTTGTGGTGTTTTTTCTCCAGGCCATAAATAAAGGCCAGTGGAAGCGTCGCTGAAATGCATTTTACTTTTAAGGCGAGTGAAGCAACAGGACGACTTTAAACACGCGTGACACATGTTTTAGCCGTGTTGTGTGTCACGGTGGGTTCAGCCGTGGCTCAGGGTTTGACATCTTTAACAATCTCAGAAAAAAGGATTAATCGTCATCATCGTTTGAGTGATTCATTTCATTTCATTTGAATCAAGATGAATGGTTTCGATTTCAGATCCTCTAGCCTCACAGCAGGAAGGTTGTGGGTTCTACTCCCGGCTGGTCCAGGCCCCTGAGTCTGGGTGGGTTTCCTCTGGGCACTCCGGGTTCGTCCATCGACAGTGAAGGTGGTCCGGATCCAGCCAAGCTCAAGATCGGGAGTTTTTCCGGGGATCTGCTGTAGCCCCTCCTCCAGGTTGGGGGTCCCTCCTCCAGTTTGGGGGGTCCCTTCTCCAGTTTGGGGGGTCCCTCCTCCAGTTCGGGGGGTCGCTCCTCCAGTTTAGGGGGTTGCTCCTCCAGTTCGGGGGTTGCTCCTCCAGTTTTGGGGTCGCTCCTCCAGTTCGGGGGTCACGTCCCTGAGTGCTCTGACGACCACGGGCACCACCTTCACCTTCCACACCTTCTCCAGTTCTTCTCTGCCCTGATGTTCCTCCAGTTTCTCGTGTTCCTTTTTCCTGATGTTGCCGTCACTTGGTGTTGCCACGTCAACCACAAAAGCTTTCCCCTGCTGTTCATCACCACCACAGTTGGTTTTCCATTACATTCTGTCTGATATGTTCCTTCAAATCACAAACATCAAGCTCAAAACAGCTTGTTTAGTTTTACGTGTCTTTATTGGCCAATCAGAGCTTGACAGTAAGTGACAACTCGATTAATTAACAGTTTATCCAATGTTGATGTTCTGTTCTACATCAGCAGCTCCAGCTTTACTCTTTATATACGTTTATCTAGAGCTCACTCTTTATATATGTTTATCTAGAGCTTACTCTTTATATATGTTTATCCAGCTTACTCTTTATATATGTTTATCTAGCTTACTCTTTATATACGTTTATCTAGAGCTTACTCTTTATATATGTTTATCTAGCTTACTCTTTATATACGTTTATCTAGAGCTTACTCTTTATATATGTTTATCTAGCTTACTCTTTATATACGTTTATCTAGAGCTTACTCTTTATATATGTTTATCCAGCTTACTCTTTATATATGTTTATCCAGCTTACTCTTTATATACGTTTATCTAGAGCTTACTCTTTATATATGTTTATCTAGCTTACTCTTTATATACGTTTATCTAGAGCTTACTCTTTATATATGTTTATCTAGCTTACTCTTTATATACGTTTATCTAGAGCTTACTCTTTATATATGTTTATCCAGCTTACTCTTTATATATGTTTATCCAGCTTACTCTTTATATACGTTTATCTAGAGCTCACTCTTTATATACGTTTATCTAGAGCTCACTCTTTATATATGTTTATCTAGAGCTTACTCTTTATATATGTTTATCCAGCTTACTCTTTATATATGTTTATCTAGCTTACTCTTTATATACGTTTATCTAGAGCTTACTCTTTATATATGTTTATCCAGCTTACTCTTTATATATGTTTATCTAGATTACTCTTTATATATGTTTATCCAGCTTACTCTTTATATATGTTTATCCAGCTTACTCTTTATATATGTTTATCTAGAGCTTACTCTTTATATACGTTTATCTAGAGCTTACTCTTTATATACGTTTATCTAGAGCTTACTCTTTATATATGTTTATCCAGCTTACTCTTTATATATGTTTATCTAGAGCTTACTCTTTATATACGTTTATCTAGAGCTTACTCTTTATATATGTTTATCCAGCTTACTCTTTATATATGTTTATCTAGAGCTTACTCTTTATATATGTTTATCCAGCTTACTCTTTATATATGTTTATCCAGCTTACTCTTTATATATGTTTATCTAGAGCTTACTCTTTATATACGTTTATCTAGAGCTTACTCTTTATATATGTTTATCCAGCTTACTCTTTATATATGTTTATCTAGAGCTTACTCTTTATATACGTTTATCTAGAGCTTACTCTTTATATATGTTTATCTAGATTACTCTGGAATTGAACATTTCACTTAAAGGTTGAATGGACGATTTTTTGGGCCCGAATCTGAGTCATATTTCCTCGTAGCGTGGACTGCCCATTTGTCCTGCCACGTATCAATCATAAAACGCACCTACCGCTCACCTGCAGCCGCGTGCGGTTCGTCCCACGTTTCCGCGTGTCTAAGCGCATTGATCTAATATACTTTGTTCTTATGAATAAACTGTACAATAACAATAGAAATGTGTTGTGCAAACTAGTATGTAAAAACTATGCAGCTCTGTGCTCTATCATCGATATCGCGATATATCGTGGACGGACGACTTCTTGGCAACACGTGCATCGATGCAGAGCTGCGTATCGTGATACTTTTAAACATCATGAAGTGGTCATAAATACTCCAGACGGCTGAGCATGTGACTTCATCTGAGGACAGGAGTATTCTGATATTCTAATGCATTTTTGTCATTCTACTTCATCAAAACATAATCAACTTTTAGCACTGGTTTTAAAATATATCCATGCACCAGGACATGTATCGTATCAAGTATCGGGATTTGTATCGTACCGCGGACCCTGTAGAGCGTTGTATCGTGAGGTACTCTGCAATACCCAGCTCTCGTCCACAGCGAGGGCCCCCACAGCGAGGGCCCCCCACTGGTGCGCCGTGTGTTTGCTTCATGGTTTACTCGTCCCCAGAGATCTCGGTGTGTGTGTGTTTTTCTTACAGTTTGAGTTGAATCGTTTAGAGATAAATGCGAAGAAAACACGGGACAATAGACGTCCAGGGCCAATCGCCGTCCTTCCCAGAAAGAGGAAGAGGGGGAGAAAAAGCAGGTTTGCAAACTGTGCACTACAACAACAACGATTAAACCTGCCGGCGAAACCTCCTCCACGACCATTACGGGCGAGCGGTATTGTGATGCTGCCCAGGGCCAAGCGTTCGAAAGCGTTTTGGATCTATTCAAAAGTAGCTGTTGGGCACACACCAATTACAGGAGCCACTGGAGCCTTTTGTCGGGGGTCCGTTCGGGGCATTCTCTGTTTGTTCCTGTTGGAAGGTGAGCCGCGGCGAGGGCTACGTTTGCTGTCGTGAAAAGACACAGCGCTTAGAGGTAAAAAAGAAAAGATGTGCAGCAGCCCGTCCTGATGGTCCTCACATGCGTCACAAACGAAGGAATCACCCAACTGTCAAAGCTGACTTTTACCAAGCACGCCAGGGGTGAACAGGTAATCGTGTCCATAAACAAGATGTGAATAGAAGAAAAATCTGTGAGCTTATATTTTTGGGGGGAGAAAACAGTTTTCAGACATGGAACTGATGAGCTGCGTCTAAAATGTTCACATCATGTTAAAGCAAAGAAGTCTAAACACGCAAGAGGCCCCCCCTCCCCCATGTATGAAGCACCGCCACATACTCTGTTCAAATACATGTCATTGTGTAGATAAATGTACACATCCTTCGTCACTCACAAAAGGACGACATCATCATCATCAAAGCAAAAGGAGCACAAAGCTCTGAAAAGTCACCCGCAATCAAGAACTTTGGGGCGGCTCTTACCGGGGCGCAGCGTCCATCCAAAGGCGTCGGTCACTCCGGGTCCGCTGTGCGCCCTGTGCTCCCGGAGCCCCGGTGCTCCATCTGACAGCCGCTCCTCCTCCTCCGCCGCGCCGCCGCCGCGCCTCCGCTCCGCCGCCGCGCCTCCGCCGCTCCTCCTCCCGCAGATGATGTGCAAACTCACTTTTTAACGCGACGGCAACTCCCGCGTCCAGAAGAGGAAAGTCGGGAGCCGCGCGCAAGTTTGTTTTCCAGAAAAGGGGAAAAGTAAGAAACGGAGAAAAGAGCGGCTCCCCGTGTGCGCGCGGTCCTCATGCGCCGGACGCGTCTGCGGAGCCAGGTACCGGAGTTGAAGCGCACCGGGGAGAGCCGTCAAGCCGCTGGCGGTGCGAACACACCGAACATGTGCGCGCGGCACCTTCACAATAAGACGGCTTCATCCCGGAAGTGTCCTTGTCCTCGCCTGAAAACACACACGTGCGCGTTTCGGCCGCGGATCTAATTACGTTCCGTTTCGACCCAAAGCCTCATCTAAAGGTCAGTAGTTTCGACCGCACATCGTTTATGGAAGCCTTATTATATTTAAATTAATGCAGTCTATGTTTTTTACACATTTAGCTTTGTTTGCTAACCTTTTAACGTGATATCTTAGCTAATAACTGAACGTATTCAAAACACTCTTTATCTGTCACACCTTAAACATTTAAAAATAATATGCCATTAGAAATATAATGCGACTTAACTTCAGTTTACCTTGTTTTAGGCTACGAACCATTTTCTCTGGCCTCTAGTTTTCAGCACACGAGACCATTTTTGGCGCACTTACCTGTGTATCCTCCCATCATGCACCTGTCGTGAACGTGCGGATCAGATTCACGCAGATAGGGCATGATTAATATGAATAATGCTTGTTTAATAATATAGTAAATAAATATAATAAATTATACATACAGCTATGCATTTTTGACCAATTTAGTTATTCAAATGTTGCTGTAAATTGCTGTTATGTTATAATTTAAATATATATCATAGTGTTTCTTAAAGTGTTCATTGTACTAAATTTTGAGACAGAAATATTTATCCTTGACCCAGGGGATGGTCGCTGATTATTTTAACATTTCTTTCATGTCCATAGGAGGCCAGATGGGATGGGAGCGCGCCGTAAATAGGTGGTGAGTTGCCCTCCTAACGTTGCGCACTCGCTGTTCCAAATCCTCTTGTTATTTTCACGTCAGCATTATTTTGAAAGACTTGGGCTCCTTTTCTTCAGGCGTGACAACTTGACAGTGAGCGAACGGCCTCCTCCCAGCTCCTGCCTCTCTCGCGCTCGCGTCCCAACCCATCCCGGTGTCCCTCTCGTCGTGCCAGCAGTTACCTCAGTAGCAGCAGGAGCCGGGCCCTCCGAAGTAGACAAGGAGAGGGAGGAGGTGGGGGAGGAGGAGGTGGGGGAGGAGGAGGCGGGGATAGTGTCGAGGAGGAGATGATGCCCCACACTCACACTCAGCGGGGCGGGGATTCACTAAAATACTAAAAAAGGTGTGGCTCAGCTCCAGTGCAATACCACCAAATCAGCTTATTGTAGTTGAAGGTTTACAGTAGGATGTAAAGTTTCTTATTTAAGCGGGAATTATGTTTACAGTAGGATGTAAAGTTTCTTATTTAAGCGGGAATTATGTTTACAGTAGGATGTAAAGTTTCTTATTTAAGTGGGAATCATGTTTACAGTAGGATGTAAAGTTTCTTATTTAAGTGGGAATTATGTTTACAGTAGGATGTAAAGTTTCTTATTTAAGTGGGAATTATGTTTACAGTAGGATGTAAAGTTTCTTATTTAAGCGGGAATTATGTTTACAGTAGGATGTAAAGTTTCTTATTTAAGCAGGAATTATGTTTACAGTAGGATGTAAAGTTTCTTATTTAAGCAGGAATTATGTTTACAGTAGGATGTAAAGTTTATTATTTAAGCAGGAATTATGTTTACAGTAGGATGTAAAGTTTATTATTTAAGTGGGAATTATGTTTACAGTAGGATGTAAAGTTTCTTATTTAAGATGGAATTATGTTTAGAGTAGAATGTAAAGTTTCTTAATTAAGTGGTAATTATGTTTACAGTAGGATGTAAAGTTTCTTATTTAAGATGGAATTATGTTTACAGTAGAATGTAAAGTTTCTTAATTAAGTGGTAATTATGTTTACAGTAGGATATAAAGTTTCTTATTTAAGCAGGAATTATGTTTACAGTAGGATGTAAAGTTTCTTATTTAAGCAGGAATTATGTTTACAGTAGGATGTAAAGTTTCTTATTTAAGTGGGAATTATGTTTACAGTAGGATGTAAAGTTTCTTATTTAAGTGGGAATTATGTTTACAGTAGGATATAAAGTTTCTTATTTAAGCAGGAATTATGTTTACAGTAGAATGTAAAGTTTCTTATTTAAGTGGGAATTATGTTTACAGTAGGATGTAAAGTTTCTTATTTAAGTGGGAATTATGTTTACAGTAGGATGTAAAGTTTCTTATTTAAGATGGAATTATGTTTACAGTAGAATGTAAAGTTTCTTAATTAAGTGGTAATTATGTTTACAGTAGGATATAAAGTTTCTTATTTAAGCAGGAATTATGTTTACAGTAGGATGTAAAGTTTCTTATTTAAGTGGGAATTATGTTTACAGTAGGATGTAAAGTTTCTTATTTAAGATGGAATTATGTTTACAGTAGAATGTAAAGTTTCTTAATTAAGTGGTAATTATGTTTACAGTAGGATATAAAGTTTCTTATTTAAGCAGGAATTATGTTTACAGTAGGATGTAAAGTTTCTTATTTAAGTGGGAATTATGTTTACAGTAGGATGTAAAGTTTCTTATTTAAGATGGAATTATGTTTACAGTAGAATGTAAAGTTTCTTAATTAAGTGGTAATTATGTTTACAGTAGGATATAAAGTTTCTTATTTAAGTGGGAATTATGTTTACAGTAGGATGTAAAGTTTCTTATTTAAGTGGGAATTATGTTTACAGTAGGATGTAAAGTTTATTATTTAAGTGGGAATTATGTTTACAGTAGGATGTAAAGTTTCTTATTTTAGTGGTAATTATGTTTACAGTAGGATGTAAAGTTTCTTATTTAAGTGGGAATTATGTTTACAGTAGGATGTAAAGTTTATTATTTAAGCTGGAATTATGTTTACAGTAGAATGTAAAGTTTCTTATTTAAGTGGGAACTATGTTTACAGTAGGATGTAAAGTTTCTTATTTAAGTGGTAATTATGTTTACAGTAGGATGTAAAGTTTCTTATTTAAGTGGTAATTATGTTTACAGTAGGATGTAAAGTTTCTTATTTAAGTGGGAATTATGTTTACAGTAGGATGTAAAGTTTCTTATTTAAGTGGTAATTATGTTTACAGTAGGATGTAAAGTTTCTTATTTAAGTGGTAACTATGTTTACAGTAGGATGTAAAGTTTCTTATTTAAGTGGGAATTATGTTTACAGTAGGATGTCAAGTTTATCATTTAAGTGGTAATTAGGCCTGCAACGATTAAACGACTAACTGACTTGTCAAACATATAATAATAACTGTGATAGTATTTTGATCATCGTTGTCTGGACTGCACAGACTCTAAAACACACAAAAAACAAATTGTGTTTCAGAATGATGCGGGATTAAGACTGTTGCCATAGCGATTAACAAAGTATCATAACCTTTTGAATGGGAAAAATGTCCTCGAAAACGTTGCACGCTCACGACATCATGGATCTGAGGACGTTTTCCCATTCAAAAGATGTAATATTTGGTTTTAAATTGGCCGTCGCTATGGCAACGGGCCCCTCTCATCACCTGAAAGCCATAGATAACAGGGCGCAGATTAGACCCATGAATAACAGAGACACTGGAATGACCTCACCGAAATGTCAAAAAAAAGCATAAACAGTTTGTCTCCTTCTTTTTACTCAATAATCCACTTTATCCGTAAATATTCTGTATCTACAAGTTCTACAGTCGCCGTAGTTACACTTATTTGGTTAAAAATGCACTTTAAGAACGTGAATATTGACTCTTTTAAGAACCTGAAAACATGAATAGATTGTTGGGAAATGTGGAAAAAAAACAGCAACACGTTTGTAAGACTCTTTTGTGTTTTTAAAGACCTCTTTATTGTGCAACGGCCGACGACCTGAGCTAAAGAACCTTTTTGAAGTGAAAACAGCCGTCACTGCACAGCGTCGTTTGAAGCAGCGCTCGCTCCTGTTTGATCACACAGAAACAGACGCCGATAATTGATGGAAAACAGATGCACCGGGAACACACGCGCGCTAGAACTGTGTCCGGCTCAATATCGTGACGTTTAAAGCGCCCCCTACAGGTCGGACCACTCATTGGACCAAAACGCAGTTGAGATAAATATGTTTTGAATTTTGCTACACATTTTATCACAGAAAAGCACATTTTTTAGGTTTATAGTTTCACTTCCTGTTTGTAATTGATGACATCACACTAGGAAATGACTGAAACACTGGGCCAAAACTCATCTAATGTCACAATTACTTTTATTTGATTAATAAAAAATATATGAGAGTGACTTTATTTTGTTGTATTCATGTTTAGAAAGTCAAAAAAGTTGTTTCTTTGCGTAAATTCTGCATAAACTTTAACTGGAATGAGTGTGTCCCTGGTGTGATGTCACTTCCTGTCGTTTTCCAAAGGTTTTTTCAACGTTTTCTCCACAAATACCTGCTTGATTGGTGTAAAACTATTATTTTTAGGTACAACAGGTACAAATACACCAAATAAAGTCAGAATTAGAACATCGTAAAAACCTTTCATACGTCACTTTAACCTAACGTTTAGCGAAGAGCGAAGGAAACGTCTCTTGTGCACTTTTTTTTTTAAAAAGTATTCGTTCACATCGTTATTTCAAAAACAATTATCAAAAACGATCGCCAAAATGTTTCCCAAAAATAATCCTCAAGTAGCAGGACTTCAAAGTTTCTTCAAAGTATTATTTTTCAAGTTGAAGTACTTTTAACATTGTCGGCATTACATTTTTGTGTCGTGTAGTCATCAAATCAATTTATTTTTGTAAGGCCCAAAATCACAACAACAGTCGCCTCTGAGGGCCACAGGGAGAAATGAATCAACAATGTCTGTGGTGGCGATGGAGTCAGACAATGTCTGTGGTGGCGAGGGACGATGTCCCAGGGTCCTCTGTCCTTAGACTCTCCTTCTCGGCCAGGAAAAACTACAAAAAAAACCTCTGTGGGAAAAAAGCGTAGAAACCTGGAGGAGTTCCAGTGAAGGAGAGATCATGTCAAATCAAATCAAATCAATTTATTTTTGTAAGGCCCAAAATCACAACAACAGTTGCCTCTGAGGGCCACAGGGAGAAATGAATCAACAATGTCTGTGGTGGCGATGAAGTCAGACAATGTCTGTGGTGGCGATGGAGTCAGACAATGTCTGTGGTGGCGATGAAGTCAGACAATGTCTGTGGTGGCGAGGGACGATGTCCCAGGGTCCTCTGTCCTTAGACTCTCCTTCTCGGCCAGGAAAAACTACAAAAAAAAACCTCTTTGGGAAAAAAGCGTAGAAACCTGGAGGAGTTCCAGTGAAGGAGAGATCCGACTCTCACAGACGGACAGACGGACACGAGGAGACTGGAGCTGGACCCACTCTTCAGGCAGATGAGGGACCGACTGAGGCGAACTGGACCCACTCTTCAGGCAGATGAGGGACCGTCGGAGTCGAGCAGGACCCACTCTTCAGGCAGATGAGGGACCGTCGGAGGCGAACTGGACCCACTCCTCAGGCAGATGAGGGACCGTGGGAGGCGAGCTGGACCCACTCTTCAGGCAGAAGAGGGACCGTCGGAGGCGAGCTGGACCCACTCTTCAGGCAGATGAGGGACCGACTGAGGCGAACTGGAGCCACTCTTCAGGCAGATGAGGGACCGTCCACATGGGGCAGGGACCACTTCACCAGGAGAGGGACATCTGGGTCCACAGGTCCTCAGGAGTGAGAGAAAGAAAAAGAAGGCGGTGAACAGTTTGCAAGTGGAATTAAAAAATAAATATTGTTTGATAGCATAAGTAGTCAGAAGAAGAGGATAGTGCTCAAGCTGTCATACTTCCCCCAGCATAGTTACTCCTAGGGCAGCGTAGCTAAAGCTGTGGGTTTATCTTTCTGTTCCTAACTACTCTGACCATAAGCGATTTCGAAGAGGAACGTTTTAAGCCTGGACTTAAATGAAGAGACTGTGTCAGCATATTTAACATGGGTCGGGAGCTGATTCCATAACACAGGGGCTTGGTAGCTAAACGCTCTACCTCCTACAGTACTTTTAGAGACTCTTGGCACCACCAGAAGGCCGGCATTCTGAGAGCGAAGAGCTCTGTTTGGATGATATGGTTCTATAGCATCTTTGAGGTAGGATGGGGCCATGTCATTTATGGCTTTGTAGGTCAAGAGTAGAATTTTGAATTTGATTCTGGACTCGACGGGGAGCCAGTGAAGAGACTTCAGCACTGGCGTAATGTGCTCTCTTCTTTTTGTTCCTGTTAGTAATCTTGCTGCTGCATTTTGAACCAGTTGAAAGCTTTTTATGGAGCTTTTTATGTCATGAGTCATGTACTCAGTGTGGGAAGAGGAACCAAATACTTTTACTTTTACACTGTGCATTATATTATTCACAAAAATATAGTGTCTGAAAACTCAGAGAAGTACAATAAAGATGTGAAAGATGTATTATAAAGATGTAAGGAATGAATTTACCATATTTTTGAGTCAGATTTGTCTCATTTCCATATTAATTTTCTATATATTTACTTAAAATATCAAATTAAATGCTAGATTACAGTAGTATGAGTGTTTGTCTGGCACGATCGCACATGCCTGGATTCAAACAGGGCCATCGGAAATAATCGCTCGACCCTGCGCTAATCTAAAGAGTCCTTCAGCCCAAAATGTCAGCCCTCCGTATGCACGAGGAGGTCAAAGGTCGATAACGATAATAACCAAAACCTCGCACCGCCTCACATGCAGTACACTGGATCTTTCTTACCGCGCACACATCTCATACTCTTAAAATACACGCTGAAACGATCCGGTTGCTCGTTTTTCTTTCCCGGGGATCCGCCACAGGGCCCCCGCGGCCGTCCCCGGTCCCCGCTCTGGGATCTAATATTAGTACTGCGGAGCGCGCCGGGTCCAAAAGCAAACGGCTCTCCGACGAGCAAACCCGCTCTCCGGAGGATTGCTAATATCTGCATACGGCGTTCCAATTTCCAGGGCTTGTTTGGCGGTGATTTGTTTAAGCCACGGGGCCCCACTTCTGATTTACCCTCCGACGGCTCCGCGCTACTGTGCGGCTACGAGACGACTGTGCTGTTTTATCCAAACCGCGGCTGGCAGAAGGTTGTAAGATGTTAAATAAGGCGTGATATCTCCATCGTGTTGTCTTGGTATTGGATTGTAAACCGCGCTACGTGGCGGGCGTCGAGCTCGTGAAGTCATTACGGATTCAAGAGGGGAACGTGGCATGATGCAACGTGAAGC
This sequence comes from Eucyclogobius newberryi, assembly GCF_026437365.1. Lineage (NCBI taxonomy): Eukaryota > Metazoa > Chordata > Actinopteri > Gobiiformes > Gobiidae > Eucyclogobius > Eucyclogobius newberryi. The sequence goes on along the minus strand of NW_027316056.1, from coordinate 36,003,054 downwards.
AATAAAACCATATAGGCTATTTACAATCTGTGGGAGTAGGGCTGATGTATGAGTACCGTATTTTCCGGAGTATAAGTCGCACCAGCCAAAAAATGCATAATAGAGAAGAAAAAAACATATATAAGTCGCACTGGAGTATGAAATGCGGTTGCAAGTGTGAAAATAACAAACAATATCACATAAGTCGCTCCGGAGTATAAGTAGAAATATATGTATAAGTCGCACCTCGGCCAATACTATGAAAAAGGTGTGACTTATAATCCAGAAAATACGGTACGTTTGTGTAATTTTACTGCTTAGGCTGCACAAAATACATCAATAATGCTTAGACTCTCAGTGTCAAAAGGTTTAGCCAGGTCATTTCTTTATGTAATCTCGCAAATGAATGATATTTTTTTGTCCAGCTGTATTTATAACCGACTTGTTTTATATGTTATATTATGTCATACTGTTGAAGTATTAAAAGCAGTCATTTAAGAACATAATCCCGTGTTCCTCTCTCCGTGAGCTGTTCAACGCTAGCGCAGACCTTTTAGTTGGACTGGCAGGAGTCCAGAGACAGCGCCCCCAACTGGCCACGGTTCACACTTCAACTGAATTTAAAGGAGACGTATTATACTGTGCAAAACCGATAAGCCCCGCCCCTTCACCGTGACGTTTCACCGGAACAAGCAGCGGCTCGTCATTTACACGCGGTCACAGGACATTTTAGAACTCGACATGTGTCACTCCGGTTTTCACACAATCGTAGCTGAGTGCAGGGATGTGGGCGGGGATAGGGGGTAGGTGGAAACAGGAATTTTCTGAGCACGCCAGCCACAGTTGCAGGTCAAAACACGCCATGAAATACAACTTGGAGTAAATGAATGATGAGGAAACGCTGTTGTGACAAGGCAAAAGGCGCATTAATGTTGATTTTTACGTATTTTTCTACTTTTATGACGTTACTCTTGTATTCATTAGTGTGCATACGTCGGGCCTATACGAGTTCAGAGTCTTTTGAACCTCTAATAGTCATATTATTATATAAAGTTCCGCACAATAACGACACGTGGAACATTCTTTACAGCTAATGAAGATTGCAGCAACGTGGCCTTTCCAACTATTAGACAGTTTATTGACAGAAATGCATGAATTAGACCTAGCGGAAATTACAAGTCCCATTAGCTACGGTGTCTGGGCTCGTAATGGCCGGGGGTATACGCTAATGAAAAATAATTGTAACGAAATGTAAATAAATCGTGGAGGAGGAGTCTGGCCCTCTGCTGTAATGTGTGATGAAATGACACTTTGCAATAATATTTCATGTTTTTTTTGCAACATCTGAAAGTGTAATGTGCCTTTATATTTCCATTTGTACATATATAAGTAAATAAAGTTTGTATTTGTATGTGTTTCTGTTCACTGGGAAGATATCTAACATAACATAGTATTTTGATAATGATATTCAGACGTTATGGCTATGTGTTATGGCATTAGTCCTACTTTTGTCCCTGTTACAGTCCTGCTTTAGTCCTGCTTTAGTCCTGCTTTAGACCTGCTTTAGTCCTGCTTTAGTCCTGCTTTAGTCCTGCTTTAGACCTGCTTTAGACCTGCTTTAGTCCTGCTTTAGACCTGCTTTAGTCCTGCTTTAGACCTGCTTTAGACCTGCTTTAGTCCTGCTTTAATCCTGCTTTAGTCCTGCTTTAGTCCTGCTTTAGACCTGCTTTAGTCCAGCTTTAGTCCTGCTTTAGTCCTGCTTTAGACCTGCTTTAGACCTGCTTTAGTCCTGCTTTAGACCTGCTTTAGACCTGCTTTAGTCCTGCTTTAATCCTGCTTTAATCCTGCTTTAGTCCTGCTTTAGACCTGCTTTAGTCCTGCTTTAGTCCTGCTTTAGTCCTGCTTTAGACCTGCTTTAGACCTGCTTTAGTCCTGCTTTAGACCTGCTTTAGACCTGCTTTAGTCCTGCTTTAATCCTGCTTTAGTCCTGCTTTAGTCCTGCTTTAGACCTGCTTTAGACCTGCTTTAGTCCTGCTTTAGACCTGCTTTAGACCTGCTTTAGTCCTGCTTTAATCCTGCTTTAGTCCTGCTTTAGTCCTGCTTTAGTCCTGCTTTAGACCTGCTTTAGACCTGCTTTAGTCCTGCTTTAATCCTGCTTTAGTCCTGCTTTAGTCCTGCTTTAGACCTGCTTTAGACCTGCTTTAGTCCTGCTTTAGTCCTGCTTTAGACCTGCTTTAGTCCTGCTTTAGTCCTGCTTTAGTCCTGCTTTAGACCTGCTTTAGTCCAGCTTTAGACCTGCTTTAGTCCTGCTTTAGACCTGCTTTAATCCTGCTTTAGTCCTGCTTTAGTCCTGCTTTAGACCTGCTTTAGTCCTGCTTTAGACCTGCTTTAGACCTGCTTTAATCCTGCTTTAGTCCTGCTTTAGACCTGCTTTAGTCCAGCTTTAGACCTGCTTTAGACCTGCTTTAATCCTGCTTTAGTCCTGCTTTAGTCCTGCTTTAGTCCTGCTTTAGACCTGCTTTAGTCCAGCTTTAGACCTGCTTTAGTCCTGCTTTAGTCCTGCTTTAGTCCTGCTTTAGACCTGCTTTAGTCCAGTTTTAGACCTGCTTTAGTCCTGCTTTAGACCTGCTTTAATCCTGCTTTAGTCCTGCTTTAGTCCTGCTTTAGACCTGCTTTAGACCTGCTTTAGTCCAGCTTTAGACCTGCTTTAGTCCTGCTTTAGTCCTGCTTTAATCCTGCTTTAGTCCTGCTTTAATCCTGCTTTAGTCCTGCTTTAGACCTGCTTTAGTCCTGCTTTAATCCTGCTTTAGTCCTGCTTTAGTCCTGCTTTAGACCTACTTTAGTCCAGCTTTAGACCTGCTTTAGTCCTGCTTTAGACCTGCTTTAGTCCTGCTTTAGTCCTGCTTTAGTCCTGCTTTAATCCTGCTTTAGTCCTGCTTTAGTCCTGCTTTAGACCTGCTTTAGTTCTGCTTTAGTCCTGCTTTAGTCCTGCTTTAGACCTGCTTTAGTCCTGCTTTAATCCTGCTTTAGTCCTGCTTTAGACCTACTTTAGTCCAGCTTTAGACCTGCTTTAGTCCTGCTTTAGACCTGCTTCAGTCCTGCTTTAGTCCTGCTTTAATCCTGCTTTAGTCCTGCTTTAGTCCTGCTTTAGACCTGCTTTAGTCCTGCTTTAGTCCTGCTTTAGTCCAGCTTTAGACCTGCTTTAGTCCTGCTTTAATCCTGCTTTAGTCCTGCTTTAGACCTACTTTAGTCCAGCTTTAGACCTGCTTTAGTCCTGCTTTAGACCTGCTTTAGTCCTGCTTTAGTCCTGCTTTAGTCCTGCTTTAGACCTGCTTTAGTCCTATTTTATTCCTGAAACTCTGAGTACACAGAGATATACAGGAGTCAAGTGGAGGGCCCGCGGTGGAGGGCCCGGGGTGGAGGGCCCGGGGTGGAGGGCCCGGGGTGGAGGGCCCGCGGTGGAGGGCCCGCGGTGGAGGGCCTCTGCAGTTGCCCTTTGGCTGACTCTTACTGGTTTGGAGGACTAAAACCTCTCTTGTCGTTATTGTCCTGAGTGCTATCGATATGCTTAATGTCACTCTGGCTCGTGGCTCTTTGGCTCTGCGCTGCTTGTTTTCCTGCATAATTGGACTAAAGGATAGATTTGCATTTTGCTGCTCTCGGCTGATTTATGCATGTGGTTGTTGTGCTTCTGTTGTTAGCATTAACGTTCAAATGAATGTCGTTGGCTCAGCTCTAAAAGTGGGTTGCACCATTACAGCAAAAAAAACGTAAAAAAAATAATATAAGATAAAATATTCTATACCTTTGAGTTGATTGTCCTTTCAATCAAACTAACCTTCCCATTGGAGAAAGTCATTCATTATTGAACATATTGTTCATCTTGTTATACATTATTATATTTGTTTTAGAATAAAAACAAGACACCGCCAAGGATGAGATGAGAAAACATTTAGGTGAATTTAAAGAAATAATAATAATAAAAAATAATTTCCATCGCTTTAAATAGGTGCCTATGATGATAGTTTTACACCAATCGAGCAGGTATTTGTGGAGAAAACGTTTAAAAAAAGGTGTCGAAAATGACAGGAAGTGACATCACACCAGGGACACTCATTCCAGTCAAAATGTATTTATAATTTACACAAAGAAACAACGTTTTTGACTCTCGAAACATTAATTCAACAAAAAAGTTGCTCTCATATGTTTTTATTTGTCATATAAAAATAATTGTGACATTATTGTTTGCTGGGTAATTTCCTAGTGTGATGTCATCATTTACAAACAGGAAGTGAAACTACATTTAAAATATATTTATCTTAACTGCATTTTGGTTGAATGAGTCGTCCGACCTGTAGTGGGCGCATGTGCATTTTGACCTGAGGCAACACGATTACATTATTAGCCTCTAAAACACCAGTGTCAGCGCCACATCAGCAACAGCAGACAAGCCCCGCCCACAAAACTGTCAGTTGCAAGCAAAAGAAGCAAAACTGTGTGCAATCAGAGAGCGACGCCATCACTGATAGATCGATGATAGATCGATCATAGTTCGATGATATATTGATGATAGATCGATGATAGATCGATGATAGATCGATCATAGTTCGATGATATATTGATGATAGATCGATCATAGATCGATCATAGTTTGATGATATATCGATGATATATTGATCATAGATCGATGATAGATCGATCATAGTTCGATGATATATTGATGATAGATCGATCATAGATCAATGATATATTGATGATAGATCGATGATAGATCGATCATAGATCAATGATAGATCGATGATATATCGATGATAGATCGATGATAGATTGATAATAGATCGATGATATATCGATGATAGATCGATGATATATCGATCATGGATCGATGATAGATCGATGATAGATCGATCATAGTTCGATGATATATTGATGATAGATCGATCATAGATCAATGATATATCGATGATATATTGATCATAGATCGATGATAGATCGATGATAGATCGATGATAGATCGATCATAGTTCGATGATAGATCTATGATATATTGATGATAGATCGATGATAGATCGATGATAGATCGCTCATAGATTGATGATATATTGACGATAGATCGATGATATATCAATGATATATTGATCATATATTGATCATAGATCGATGATAGATCGATGATAGATCGATCATAGTTTGATGATAGATCTATGATATATTGATGATAGATCGATGATAGAGTGATGATATATCGATGATAGATCGATGATATATTGATCATAGATCGATGATAGATCGATGATAGATCGCTCATAGATCGATGATATATTGATGATAGATCGATGATATATCGATGATATATTGATCATAGATCGATGATAGATCGATGATAGATCGATCATAGTTCGATGATATATTGATGATAGATCGATGATATATCGATGATATATTGATCATAGATCGATGATATATTTATGATAGATCGATGATAGATCGATGATATATTGATCATAGATCGATGATAGATCGCTCATAGATCGATGATATATTGATGATAGATCGATGATATATCTGATATATTGATCATAGATCAATGATAGATCGATGATAGATCGATCATAGTTCGATGATATATTGATGATAGATCGATGATATATCGATGATATATTGATCATAGATCGATGATATATTTATGATAGATCGATGATAGATCGATGATAGATCGATGATAGAGTGATGATAGATCGATGATAGATCGATCATAGTTTGATTATAGATCGATGATATATTGATCATAGATTGATGATAGATCGATGATAGATCAATCATAGTTCGATGATAGATCGATAATATATTTATGATAGATCGATGATAGATCGATGATATATTGATGATAGATCGATCATAGATCGATCATAGTTTGATGATATATCGATGATATATTGATCATAGATCGATGATAGATCGATGATAGATCGATGATATATTGATGATAGATCGATGATAGATCGATCATAGTTCGATGATAGATCGATGATATATCGATCATGGATCGATGATAGATCGATGATAGATCGATCATAGTTCGATGATATATTGATGATAGATCGATCATAGATCAATGATATATTGATGATAGATCGATGATATATCGATGATAGGTCGATGATAGATCGATTATAGATCGATCATAGATCAATGATAGATCGATGATATATCGATGATAGATCGATGATAGATTGATAATAGATTGATAATAGATTGATAATAGATTGATAATAGATCGATGATATATCGATGATAGATCGATGATATATCGATCATGGATCGATGATAGATCGATGATAGATCGATCATAGTTCGATGATATATTGATCATAGATCGATGATAGATTGATGATAGATCGATCATAGTTCGATGATAGATCTATGATATATTGATGATAGATCGATGATAGATCGATGATAGATCGCTCATAGATTGATGATATATTGACGATAGATCGATGATATATCAATGATATATTGATCATATATTGATCATAGATCGATGATAGATCGATGATAGATCGATCATAGTTCGATGATAGATCTATGATATATTGATGATAGATCGATGATAGATCGATGATAGAGTGATGATATATCGATGATAGATCGATGATATATTGATCATAGATCGATGATAGATCGCTCATAGATCGATGATATATTGATGATAGATCGATGATATATCGATGATATATTGATCATAGATCGATGATAGATCGATGATAGATCGATCATAGTTCGATGATATTTTGATGATAGATCGATGATATATCGATGATATATTGATCATAGATCGATGATAGATCGATGATATATTTATGATAGATCGATGATAGATCGATGATAGATCGATGATAGAGTGATGATAGATCAATGATAGAGTGATGATAGATCGATGATAGATCGATCATAGTTTGATTATAGATCGATGATATATTGATCATAGATTGATGATAGATCGATGATAGATCAATCATAGTTCGATGATAGATCGATAATATATTTATGATAGATCGATGATAGATCGATGATATATTGATGATAGATCGATCATAGATCGATCATAGTTTGATGATATATCGATGATATATTGATCATAGATCGATGATAGATCGATGATAGATCGATGATAGATCGATGATATATTGATGATAGATCGATGATAGATCGATCATAGTTCGATGATATATCGATGATATATTGATCATAGATCGATGATAGATCGATGATAGATCGATGATAGATCGATCAGAGTTGGCTGGTAGACTCATGATGGTGATTAGTTAAGATAGAGATCGAGACTTGGGGGTTGGAGGGTCGAGAGAGAAGAGACAACCAGAGACTCTGAGCAGCAGAGCAGTGTCGAGGCACCAACAGATCTCTCTCTCTATTTCTATCGCTCCTTCTCTTTTTGATAAGATATGGCATAAAACACAGACTTTGAAGACGTACAACTCCAGCAGGTGGCGGCAAATGGACCTTTTCAGTTGACTGCCAACCGCCATTAAAGGTAACAACAACAACAACAACCAGAGACGCTGGGACAGGCCTGTATAAATAGGGCTTCTGGGTGATTACATTTTTAGATATGGTAATTATATCTTCAGATGAATTAAGAGACTTAGGCTCAAAATCGTTTGATGATTAAAATTATTAGTATTTGTGTACATTTCCGGAAGCATTACATATATTTCATTTGCTAGAGTGGCTGTTCCATGTACTGTACATCTCTATCACAGATGGCCGAAGGAGAAGGGCCAAAGGGCCACATGTGCAGGGAGGGGGGCCACATGTGCAGGGAGGGGGGCCACATGTGCAGGGAGGGGGCCACATGCAGGGAGGGGGGCCACATGTGCAGGGAGGGGGGCCACATGTGCAGGGAGGGGGGCCACATGCAGGGAGGGGGGCCACATGTGCAGGGAGGGGGGCCACATGTGCAGGGAGGGGGGCCACATGCAGGGAGGGGGGCCACATGTGCAGGGAGGGGGGCCACATGTGCAGGGAGGGGGGCCACATGCAGGGAGGGGGGCCACATGTGCAGGGAGGGGGGCCACATGCAGGGAGGGGGGCCACATGTGCAGGGAGGGGGGCCACATGTGCAGGGAGGGGGGCCACATGCAGGGAGGGGGGCCACATGTGCAGGGAGGGGGGCCACATGTGCAGGGAGGGGGGCCACATGTGCAGGGAGGGGGGCCACATGTGCAGGGAGGGGGGCCACATGTGCAGGGAGGGGGGCCACATGATGAAAAGTCACAGATCACACACATAATGAATCCCCTCTGGACCAGGGTGTGCCAAACTGTGCAGCTTGTGCCGGGCCGTCAACAGAAGCCGACTGCGACTTCACACTCAAATTAGAGCCGGTGAAGGGAACCTCGGTGAAAGACCCAATCAACGCCTCCAGACTCTCCCCAGATCATCAGCCTCTCCAAAGCAGCATCAAACATTTAGTGCATCTCCACTGCACAGTTTAGGATATGTAGGACACAGAGCTGCAGAACCTCGGAGGAGCCGGACTGAGCAGCTCCACTCACACGCTGTGTGTGCGGCTGTAATCATCACTCTCCTGCTCATCCTGCTCAGTCTCGTATCTCAGGACTCGTTCTGCTCACTCTTGACTCTGTAACTCAGGACTCGTTCTGCTCACTCTTGACTCTGTATCTCAGGACTCGTTCTGCTCACTCTTGACTCTGTAACTCAGGACTCGTTCTGCTCACTCTTGACTCTGTATCTCAGGACTCGTTCTGCTCACTCTTGACTCTGTAACTCAGGACTCGTTCTGCTCACTCTTGACTCTGTAACTCAGGACTCGTTCTGCTCACTCTTGACTCTGTATCTCAGGACTCGTTCTGCTCACTCTTGACTCTGTAACTCAGGACTCGTTCTGCTCACTCTTGACTCTGTATCTCAGGACTCGTTCTGCTCACTCTTGACTCTGTAACTCAGGACTCGTTCTGCTCACTCTTGACTCTGTAACTCAGGACTCGTTCTGCTCACTCTTGACTCTGTAACTCAGGACTCGTTCTGCTCACTCTTGACTCTGTAACTCAGGACTCGTTCTGCTCACTCTTGACTCTGTATCTCAGGACTCGTTCTGCTCACTCTTGACTCTGTAACTCAGGACTCGTTCTGCTCACTCTTGACTCTGTATCTCAGGACTCGTTCTGCTCACTCTTGACTCTGTAACTCAGGACTCGTTCTGCTCACTCTTGACTCTGTAACTCAGGACTCGTTCTGCTCACTCTTGACTCTGTAACTCAGGACTCGTTCTGCTCACTCTTGACTCTGTAACTCAGGACTCGTTCTGCTCACTCTTGACTCTGTAACTCAGGACTCGTTCTGCTCACTCTTGACTCTGTAACTCAGGACTCGTTCTGCTCACTCTTGACTCTGTAACTCAGGACTCGTTCTGCTCACTCTTGACTCTGTATCTCAGGACTCGTTCTGCTCACTCTTGACTCTGTAACTCAAGACTCGTTCTGCTCACTCTTGACTCTGTATCTCAGGACTCGTTCTGCTCACTCTTGACTCTGTAACTCAGGACTCGTTCTGCTCACTCTTGACTCTGTAACTCAGGACTCGTTCTGCTCACTCTTGACTCTGTAACTCAGGACTCGTTCTGCTCACTCTTGACTCTGTAACTCAGGACTCGTTCTGCTCACTCTTGACTCTGTATCTCAGGACTCGTTCTGCTCACTCTTGACTCTGTAACTCAGGACTCGTTCTGCTCACTCTTGACTCTGTAACTCAGGACTCGTTCTGCTCACTCTTGACTCTGTATCTCAGGACTCGTTCTGCTCACTCTTGACTCTGTAACTCAGGACTCGTTCTGCTCACTCTTGACTCTGTATCTCAGGACTCGTTCTGCTCACTCTTGACTCTGTATCTCAGGACTCGTTCTGCTCACTCTTGACTCTGTAACTCAGGACTCGTTCTGCTCACTCTTGACTCTGTAACTCAGGACTCGTTCTGCTCACTCTTGACTCTGTAACTCAGGACTCGTTCTGCTCACTCTTGACTCTGTATCTCAGGACTCGTTCTGCTCACTCTTGACTCTGTATCTCAGGACTCGTTCTGCTCACTCTTGACTCTGTAACTCAGGACTCGTTCTGCTCACTCTTGACTCTGTAACTCAGGACTCGTTCTGCTCACTCTTGACTCTGTAACTCAGGACTCGTTCTGCTCACTCTTGACTGTAACTCAGGACTCGTTCTGCTCACTCTTGACTCTGTAACTCAGGACTCGTTCTGCTCACTCTTGACTCTGTATCTCAGGACTCGTTCTGCTCACTCTTGACTCTGTATCTCAGGACTCGTTCTGCTCACTCTTGACTCTGTATCTCAGGACTCGTTCTGCTCACTCTTGACTCTGTATCTCAGGACTCGTTCTGCTCACTCTTGACTCTGTATCTCAGGACTCGTTCTGCTCACTCTTGACTCTGTATCTCAGGACTCGTTCTGCTCACTCTTGACTCTGTATCTCAGGACTCGTTCTGCTCACTCTTGACTCTGTATCTCAGGACTCGTTCTGCTCACTCTTGACTCTGTAACTCAGGACTCGTTCTGCTCACTCTTGACTCTGTAACTCAGGACTCGTTCTGCTCACTCTTGACTCTGTAACTCAGGACTCGTTCTGCTCACTCTTGACTCTGTAACTCAGGACTCGTTCTGCTCACTCTTGACTCTGTAACTCAGGACTCGTTCTGCTCACTCTTGACTCTGTAACTCAGGACTCGTTCTGCTCACTCTTGACTCTGTAACTCAGGACTCGTTCTGCTCACTCTTGACTCTGTATCTCAGGACTCGTTCTGCTCACTCTTGACTCTGTATCTCAGGACTCGTTCTGCTCACTCTTGACTCTGTAACTCAGGACTCGTTCTGCTCACTCTTGACTCTGTATCTCAGGACTCGTTCTGCTCACTCTTGACTCTGTAACTCAGGACTCGTTCTGCTCACTCTTGACTCTGTAACTCAGGACTCGTTCTGCTCACTCTTGACTCTGTAACTCAGGACTCGTTCTGCTCACTCTTGACTCTGTATCTCAGGACTCGTTCTGCTCACTCTTGACTCTGTATCTCAGGACTCGTTCTGCTCACTCTTGACTCTGTAACTCAGGACTCGTTCTGCTCACTCTTGACTCTGTAACTCAGGACTCGTTCTGCTCACTCTTGACTCTGTAACTCAGGACTCGTTCTGCTCACTCTTGACTCTGTATCTCAGGACTCGTTCTGCTCACTCTTGACTCTGTATCTCAGGACTCGTTCTGCTCACTCTTGACTCTGTATCTCAGGACTCGTTCTGCTCACTCTTGACTCTGTATCTCAGGACTCGTTCTGCTCACTCTTGACTCTGTATCTCAGGACTCGTTCTGCTCACTCTTGACTCTGTATCTCAGGACTCGTTCTGCTCACTCTTGACTCTGTATCTCAGGACTCGTTCTGCTCACTCTTGACTCTGTATCTCAGGACTCGTTCTGCTCACTCTTGACTCTGTAACTCAGGACTCGTTCTGCTCACTCTTGACTCTGTAACTCAGGACTCGTTCTGCTCACTCTTGACTCTGTAACTCAGGACTCGTTTTCCTCTGTGGAATAATTTCATGCATTTTTTACCGAAGCTTGTGCTGCGGTTTACATTAGTCAGTCAAACGCACATGTTCCCTCTGTTATCGGGTCTCCGTGACTATCTAGGCCAAACGTTATCATCAGTGTGTGGTCTGTTCCCTTTGGGTGCGTTGCCATAGTGACCACACATACCATTATATACCGGAAAGTGTTTGGTCCGTACCATTGTAACGAATACACAGAGACTCGCGGGAGAAATTCGATGGACAATCAATAACGGTGATGATCGGTGGGGAAGTCGCCATGACAACCACCCGAGGGCACCGCCGAACTCGTGTGCAGGGCTGGCAGCGGCGGTGTGACGCGACCCCATCACTGTGCTCGACTTGACCTGGTTATGGTGGCGCGGTAAAGGGAAGTGCGCCGAGGGGTCACGGTGTCCATGTCCACATGGGAAAGGGTCACGTTTCCAAGCAACGGGACTGTCATTATGTCATTACGTTTCAACTCCCCTCCCATATTTCTTACATACTTTCTACAGTATGCACTTTCTCTTTGTTTGTTTTACACTTATGGAAAACAG
>NW_027316056.1:35958385-35988385 GCF_026437365.1 Eucyclogobius newberryi | reverse complement strand
ACAACATGTCATTGAGAGAGTGACTCATACAAGTACCTGGGTGTTCATCTGAACCACAAACTGGACTGGACTCATAACACAGACGCACTGTACAGGAAGAGCCAGAGTGGGCTCTACCTCCTGAGGAGACTCAGGTCTTTTGGAGTGACAGGGCCACTCCTGAAGACCTTCTACGACTCTGTGGTTGCATCAGCTCCTGTAGGTGTGGCCTGCTGGAGCAGCAGCATCACAGAGAGGGAGAGGAAGAGGCTGGACAAAGTCATCAAGAAGTCCAGCTCCGTCCTGGGCTGTGCTCTGGACTCGGTGCAGGAGGTGGGGGACAGGAGGGTCCTGGCTAGATTCACATCTATGCTGGACCATGAGTGTCGCCCCCTGCAGGACACTCCCTCCGCTCTGGAGAGCAGCTTCAGTGAGAGACTGATCCACCCTCGATGTGGGAGGGAAAGGTTTCGCAGGTCTTTCCTTCTGCTGCTGTCAGACTTTATAACAAACACTGTTAGTCCTGAACACTCACAATACTGACCTAACCATGTGCAATTCCGTCATATGTGCAATTACTGGTGTGATTCATGTGCTATTACTGTGAAATTCATGTGCAATCCATGTGCCGTCGTGACACATTCATGTGCAGTTACTGTCGTGATCACATGCAATGGTATTTATGTATTTATGTATTTATTTGTCTATGGGAGTTTTTATTTATAGGAGATCTTCTACTGAAAGTGTTTTTCAGACTTCCTATAAGTGATCTGTTCTTCTGTATCTACCTCTGTATCTACCTGCGTTGCACCAATGAAATTTCCCCATGTGGGACAATAAAGGAATATCTTATCTTAACATGCTCATAAAATGTTCATACCGTGTTCATAACATGTTTATAACATGCTCAACATGTTTAAAACATGCTCATAACATGTTCATAACATGTTTATAACATGTTTAAAACATGCTCATAACATGTTCATAACATGTTTATAACATGCTCATAACATGTTTATAACATGCTCATAACATGTTTAAAACATGCTCATAACATGTTCATAGCATGTTCATAACATGCACATAACATGTTCATAGCATGTTTATAGCATGCTTAAAACATGTTTAAAACATGCTCATAACATGTTCATAACATGCTCATAACATGTTCATAGCATATTTATAGCATGTTTAAAACATGCTCATAACATGTTCATAGCATGTTTATAGCATGTTTAAAACATGCTCATAACATGTTTAAAACATGCTCAACATGTTCATAACATGCTCATAACATGTTTATAACATGCTTATAACATGCTCAACATGTTTAAAACATGCTCATAACATGTTCATATCATGCTCATAACATGCTCATAACATGTTCATAGCATGTTTATAACATGTTTAAAACATGCTCATAACATGTTTATAGCATGTTTATAACATGTTTAACGTGTTCATAACATGTTCATAACATGTGCGTAACATGTTTAAAACATGCTCATAACATGTTTAAAACATGTTTATAATATGCTCATGACATGTTTATAACAGGCTGATACATGTTTATAACAGGCTCATGTTTCTAACATGCTCATAACATGTTTATAACAGGCTCATGTTTATAACATGGTTATAATACATGAGGATAACAATGAGAACGAAAAGCTGAGCACAGAGCTGAGCACAGAGCTGAACAGAGCTGAGCACAGAGCTGAACAGAGCTGAGCACAGAGCTGAACACAGAGCTGAACACAGAGCTGAACACAGAGCTGAACACAGAGCTGAGCATAGAGCTGAACACAGAGCTGAGCACAGAGCTGAGCACAGAGCTGAACACAGAGCTGAGCATAGAGCTGAACACAGAGCTGAGCACAGAGCTGAGCACAGAGCTGAGCACAGAGCTGAACACAGAGCTGAACACAGAGCTGAACACAGAGCTGAGCACAGAGCTGAACACAGAGCTGAACACAGAGCTGAACACAGAGCTGAGCACAGAGCTGAACACAGAGCTGAACACAGAGCTGAGCACAGAGCTGAACACAGAGCTGAACACAGAGCTGAACACAGAGCTGAGCACAGAGCTGAGCACTGGGTCTCACTGACATACTTGTGTTTCCCTCCAGATGACAGTGATCAGGGCGTACAGCGCCTCGCGGTGTTGAGTCCTGGTCACTGCAGCTCGCCCTCAGTTATGCCGCTCTTAATTATTCATATCATTGAGAGAATGAGCTGCCAAAGACCCTGAAGCTCACCAAGTGTCAGCTTTCCAGGACGTTCTTCCTCCTCTTTGAAATATTTAGTGTTTTCCAAATATATGTGACATGTATGAAGGGAGACATGGTGTACATTCTCACCTGTGTGACAGTTCACACCAGCCCGAGTGCTGCTGTGAACTGTGGGTAATCCATCTGAAGCAGGCAGAGCTCAACATAAACATTTACCTTTTAAGCCCTCGACGGCAGCAGGGGCTCTCTCTGGACACATATGGATTATATAACCTCTTCTACTATGAAAGCATTTATTACAAACCACAATCTATGGCAAATCTTAACGACAGAAAGGAACAAATGTGAATTTAGTCCAATATTCTCTTGTTTAATGTCGTGTTCTGCTGGTTAGAGCATGACTCATACTTCCTGCCATAAGATGAACCCCTTTTTCCATTAGATACGACCTCACTGTCTGTAAACCCTTATTCTGTACATATTCCCCTATGGTTCGACCCAGCACTGGCTTTTTTTCTTTAAAAATATCCAATTAATATTATTTTGAATTATTATTTATTTATTTTGAATTATTTTGATCTTCTTTTATTATTATCCTCATTATTATGTATTATTATATCTGAACATGTGTCACTTATCTTCATAATCATGTGCAATACTGTTTTTTTCAAAGCTGTAAATAAGTGTCACTATTGTTATTATTATATTATAAGAGTTTTTCTATAAGAGTGTTTTTATAAGTTATCTGTTTTTCACTGTTTACTTCTGTACCTGCTTTGTGTTGCAACACTGGAATTTCCCCATTGTGGGACAAATAAAGGCTTATCTTATCTAAGAAAATGCCACTTTAATGGTATTATTCATATATTGACTTATATTGTCGCTATAAATAATTATTATCATAATGTGTGAAATATATTTGAATAGATTAGATACAGAAGCATAAGTGGGATTGAAACTGAACAGACCTTTGTCCATGTGTCAAATATATGAATCATGTATAATAATCATATTTCATCGGTAAAATGTGAGCTGGAGACCCCTGCACTCGTGAGGACTCTGACCTCTGAGGACCTCTGAGGACCTCTGAGGACTCTGACCTCTGAGAACCCTGACCCCTGAAGACCTCTGTGGACCTCTGAGGACCTCTGAGGACTCTGTGGACCTCTGAGGACCTCTGTGGGACTCTGTGGACCTCTGTGGACCTCTGAGGACCTCTGTGGACCTCTGAGGACTCTGTGGGACTCTGTGGACCTCTGTGGACCTCTGAGGACCTCTGTGGACCTCTGAGGACTCTGACCTCTGAGAACCCTGACCCCTGAAGACCTCTGTGGACCTCTGAGGACCTCTGAGGACTCTGTGGACCTCTGAGGACCTCTGTGGGACTCTGAGGACTCTGTGGGACTCTGTGGACCTCTGTGGACCTCTGAGGACCTCTGTGGACCTCTGAGGACTCTGTGGACTCTGTGGACCTCTGAGGACTCTGTGGACCTCTGAGGACTCTGTGGACCTCTGTGGACCTCTGAGGACTCTGAGGACCCTGACCCCTGAGGACCTCTGAGGACCTCTGAGGACTCTGACCTCTGAGGACTCTGAGGACCCTGACCCCTGAGGACCTCTGAGGACCTCTGAGGACTCTGACCTCTGAGGACCCTGACCTCTGAGGATCTCTGAGGACCTCTGAGGACTCTGCCCTCTGAGGACCCTGACCCCTGTGGACCTCTGAGGATTCTGTGGACCTCTGAGGACTCTGTGGACTCTGTGGACCTCTGAGGACTCTGTGGACTCTGTGGACCTCTGAGGACTCTGTGGACCTCTGAGGACTCTGTGGACCTCTGAGGACCTCTGTGGACCTCTGAGGACTCTGTGGACCTCTGAGGACTCTGTGGACCTCTGTGGACCTCTGAGGACCTCTGAGGACCCTGACCCCTGAGGACCTCTGAGGACCTCTGTGGACCTCTGAGGACCTCTGAGGACCCTGACCCCTGAGGACCTCTGAGGACCTCTGTGGACCTCTCCCTCTGTGGACCTCTGAGGACCTCTGAGGACCTCCCATATGGGACCGCCGGAAACACTCATCTCATTAAGACGAGGCAGAACAGACACACCTTTAAACGAGGAGATAAAAGACAGACACAGTCATCAAACGACTGTTAATATCACATTACTGTAAATTACTGTAAATATAAATCCCTTTGTTCTGGCATTAACATCCTGGTCCTCGGGTCGGCAGTAGCTCAGTGGTATTAACATCCTGGTCCTCGGGTCGGCAGTAGCTCAGTGGCATTAACATCCTGGTCCTCGGGTCGGCAGTAGCTCAGTGGTATTAACATCCTGGTCCTCGGGTCGGCAGTAGCTCAGTGGCATTAACATCCTGGTCCTCGGGTCGGCAGTAGCTCAGTGGTATTAACATCCTGGTCCTCGGGTCGGCAGTAGCTCAGTGGCATTAACATCCTGGTCCTCGGGTCGGCAGTAGCTCAGTGGCATTAACATCCTGGTCCTCGGGTCGGCAGTAGCTCAGTGGCATTAACATCCTGGTCCTCGGGTCGGCAGTAGCTCAGTGGCATTAACATCCTGGTCCTCGGGTCGGCAGTAGCTCAGTGGCATTAACATCCTGGTCCTCGGGTCGGCAGTAGCTCAGTGGTATTAACATCCTGGTCCTCGGGTCGGCAGTAGCTCAGTGGCATTAACATCCTGGTCCTCGGGTCGGCAGTAGCTCAGTGGCATTAACATCCTGGTCCTCGGGTCGGCAGTAGCTCAGTGGCATTAACATCCTGGTCCTCGGGTCGGCAGTAGCTCAGTGGTATTAACATCCTGGTCCTCGGGTCGGCAGTAGCTCAGTGGCATTAACATCCTGGTCCTCGGGTCGGCAGTAGCTCAGTGGTATTAACATCCTGGTCCTCGGGTCGGCAGTAGCTCAGTGGTATTAACATCCTGGTCCTCGGGTCGGCAGTAGCTCAGTGGTATTAACATCCTGGTCCTCGGGTCGGCAGTAGCTCAGTGGCATTAACATCCTGGTCCTCGGGTCGGCAGTAGCTCAGTGGCATTAACATCCTGGTCCTCGGGTCGGCAGTAGCTCAGTGGTATTAACATCCTGGTCCTCGGGTCGGCAGTAGCTCAGTGGCATTAACATCCTGGTCCTCGGGTCGGCAGTAGCTCAGTGGCATTAACATCCTGGTCCTCGGGTCGGCAGTAGCTCAGTGGCATTAACATCCTGGTCCTCGGGTCGGCAGTAGCTCAGTGGTATTAACATCCTGGTCCTCGGGTCGGCAGTAGCTCAGTGGCATTAACATCCTGGTCCTCGGGTCGGCAGTAGCTCAGTGGCATTAACATCCTGGTCCTCGGGTCGGCAGTAGCTCAGTGGTATTAACATCCTGGTCCTCGGGTCGGCAGTAGCTCAGTGGCATTAACATCCTGGTCCTCGGGTCGGCAGTAGCTCAGTGGCATTAACATCCTGGTCCTCGGGTCGGCAGTAGCTCAGTGGCATTAACATCCTGGTCCTCGGGTCGGCAGTAGCTCAGTGGCATTAACATCCTGGTCCTCGGGTCGGCAGTAGCTCAGTGGCATTAACATCCTGGTCCTCGGGTCGGCAGTAGCTCAGTGGTATTAACATCCTGGTCCTCGGGTCGGCAGTAGCTCAGTGGCATTAACATCCTGGTCCTCGGGTCGGCAGTAGCTCAGTGGCATTAACATCCTGGTCCTCGGGTCGGCAGTAGCTCAGTGGTATTAACATCCTGGTCCTCGGGTCGGCAGTAGCTCAGTGGCATTAACATCCTGGTCCTCGGGTCGGCAGTAGCTCAGTGGCATTAACATCCTGGTCCTCGGGTCGGCAGTAGCTCAGTGGCATTAACATCCTGGTCCTCGGGTCGGCAGTAGCTCAGTGGCATTAACATCCTGGTCCTCGGGTCGGCAGTAGCTCAGTGGCATTAACATCCTGGTCCTCGGGTCGGCAGTAGCTCAGTGGCATTAACATCCTGGTCCTCGGGTCGGCAGTAGCTCAGTGGCATTAACATCCTGGTCCTCGGGTCGGCAGTAGCTCAGTGGTATTAACATCCTGGTCCTCGGGTCGGCAGTAGCTCAGTGGCATTAACATCCTGGTCCTCGGGTCGGCAGTAGCTCAGTGGTATTAACATCCTGGTCCTCGGGTCGGCAGTAGCTCAGTGGTATTAACATCCTGGTCCTCGGGTCGGCAGTAGCTCAGTGGTATTAACATCCTGGTCCTCGGGTCGGCAGTAGCTCAGTGGCATTAACATCCTGGTCCTCGGGTCGGCAGTAGCTCAGTGGCATTAACATCCTGGTCCTCGGGTCGGCAGTAGCTCAGTGGTATTAACATCCTGGTCCTCGGGTCGGCAGTAGCTCAGTGGCATTAACATCCTGGTCCTCGGGTCGGCAGTAGCTCAGTGGCATTAACATCCTGGTCCTCGGGTCGGCAGTAGCTCAGTGGCATTAACATCCTGGTCCTCGGGTCGGCAGTAGCTCAGTGGTATTAACATCCTGGTCCTCGGGTCGGCAGTAGCTCAGTGGCATTAACATCCTGGTCCTCGGGTCGGCAGTAGCTCAGTGGTATTAACATCCTGGTCCTCGGGTCGGCAGTAGCTCAGTGGCATTAACATCCTGGTCCTCGGGTCGGCAGTAGCTCAGTGGCATTAACATCCTGGTCCTCGGGTCGGCAGTAGCTCAGTGGTATTAACATCCTGGTCCTCGGGTCGGCAGTAGCTCAGTGGCATTAACATCCTGGTCCTCGGGTCGGCAGTAGCTCAGTGGTATTAACATCCTGGTCCTCGGGTCGGCAGTAGCTCAGTGGCATTAACATCCTGGTCCTCGGGTCGGCAGTAGCTCAGTGGCATTAACATCCTGGTCCTCGGGTCGGCAGTAGCTCAGTGGCATTAACATCCTGGTCCTCGGGTCGGCAGTAGCTCAGTGGTATTAACATCCTGGTCCTCGGGTCGGCAGTAGCTCAGTGGCATTAACATCCTGGTCCTCGGGTCGGCAGTAGCTCAGTGGCATTAACATCCTGGTCCTCGGGTCGGCAGTAGCTCAGTGGTATTAACATCCTGGTCCTCGGGTCGGCAGTAGCTCAGTGGTATTAACATCCTGGTCCTCGGGTCGGCAGTAGCTCAGTGGCATTAACATCCTGGTCCTCGGGTCGGCAGTAGCTCAGTGGCATTAACATCCTGGTCCTCGGGTCGGCAGTAGCTCAGTGGCATTAACATCCTGGTCCTCGGGTCGGCAGTAGCTCAGTGGCATTAACATCCTGGTCCTCGGGTCGGCAGTAGCTCAGTGGCATTAACATCCTGGTCCTCGGGTCGGCAGTAGCTCAGTGGCATTAACATCCTGGTCCTCGGGTCGGCAGTAGCTCAGTGGCATTAACATCCTGGTCCTCGGGTCGGCAGTAGCTCAGTGGCATTAACATGCTGGTCCTCAGGTCGTCGGGGCGATCCCAGTGGCCTCAGGGGACTGCAGCATTCGTGTCCTTGAGCAAGACACTTAATCTGCCCTAGTGGCTGCAAACATCTGGTGTAAAGCTCTGAGTGCAGCGACTGCATGAAGCGTAATATAAATATTATGAATATCTTCATTATTAATAATATGGACGGTCAATCTACTAAATACATTTAAACTCAATGTAAAGAGTGATTTTGTTTTGTCGGATGAAGAATGGGAAAACGTGTCTGCCACAAAGTCACATGTTTGGAACGGATTCTGTTGGAAGAATGTGACACACTCCTTATGTCAAGGAGCCAACGTCGGAGTGACTGTGGTTGCCAGGCGTGCATCAGGACAGTCACATGTTCATGTGACTGTCCTGATGCACATTTATTAGACCGAAACTAAGACAAGAGACTGTTTTTGACATTGCCTCACACATTTGTGTGCGTGTGCAGGTGTTTGTGCGTGAGTGTGTGTGGGGGTATGTGTGCGTGTGTGTGCAGGTGTGTGTGTGTAGATGTGCAGGTGTGTGTGTGTGTGTGTGTGCAGGTGTGTAGATGTTTGAGTGCAGGTGTGTGCGTGTGTGTGCAGGTGTGTGTGTGTAGATGTGCAGGTGTGTGTGTGTGTGTGCAGGTGTGTAGATGTTTGAGTGCAGGTGTGTGCGTGTGTGTGCAGGTGTGTGTGTGTAGATGTGCAGGTGTGTGTGTGTGTGTGCAGGTGTGTAGATGTTTGAGTGCAGGTGTGTGCGTGTGTGTGCAGGTGTGTGTGTGTAGATGTGCAGGTGTGTGTGTGTGTGTGTGCAGGTGTGTAGATGTTTGAGTGCAGGTGTGTGCGTGTGTATGTATGTATGTGTATGTGTATGCAGGTGTGTGTGTGTAGATGTGCAGGTGTGTGTGTGCGGGTGTGTGTGTGTGTAGATGTATGTGTGCGGGTGTGTTGGTGTAGGTGTGTGTGCGTAGGTGTGTGTGTGTGTAGATGTGTGCAGGTGTGTGTGCGGATAATGAAGCACAACAGCCAATCAATGAGGTCAAAACATTTTAATTAAAAAAACCCTCATGTTCCTCCCGCACAGTCGTAAGTGGCACAGTCGCTCGCACTCTACAGTCGCCGCACTGGCACCGACGCCACGCGGTCAGTTCATCTTCACTCTAAACGCTCCAGTGCAGTCCCAGAATCTCCAGATGCGCGCGCACGTTTCAGCGCATCAACTGTACAATAATCTACATTTTTGCAAAATAGATACAATTTACAAGAAGCGGCGCGTTCGGTCGCTTCGAGATCTGATGAGAACGTATGAACAAAAAAAAAACATTGACACTCAACATGTCCAGAAGTCCAGAGCGGCTCGAGGGACTCTGAACGCGAGTGCACCGCCCGCTCGGGGCTCTGCGGAGCAACACACTCCGGCTTAAACGAGCATAATTCATTCTTTAAAAAGAAAACAAACATTTATTTACAAATTAATTCCGAAAAAACTGCTTGACAAAGACAATCCCTGAGATGTTCCTCCTCTCGTCACATAACGGGCAATCGTCAAGTTGTGTCCATTCATCGTAAACGGGCAAAGTGCTGCACAATGACACGTGCCCCAGGGCTCCGCAGCAGAACACGTGAAGCAGAACACGTGAAGCAGAACACGTGAAGCAGAACACGTGAAGCAGAACACGTGAAGCAGAACACGTGAAGCAGAACACGTGAAGCAGAACGGGCTCCGCAGCAGACCTTCTGTGGACGATCTTCAGAGCGATGGTCCCTGCTCGACCTCCGCCCCCTCGTCCTGCTCAGTCTTGCCGTCCACATCCTGGTCCTTGCTCTTCTTGCGCTTCTTCTTCTTGTGCTTGTGCTTGTGCTCCTTGTGCTCTCGGTCTTTCTCCTTCTCCTTGTGCTTCTTGTGTTTCTTTTGCTTCTTTTGCTTCTTATGCTTCTTCTTGTCGCCGCCGGCGACATCCTTGCCGTCGCCGTCTTCGTTGTTGCCGTTACCGTTGTTGGGGGTGGAGCTCCGCGAGGGCTGGCTGGGGGAGGGGCTGGGGCTGTCGCTCCGCCCCCGCTCCGCCTCAGACCCCTCTCCCTCGCTGTAGTCCGGGACAAACGCCGCCTCGTCCGTTTCCCGGGCCAGATCCGAGCACAAGCGCACGCGCCGGGGCTCGGGCGCTCCGGGGTCAGAAGCCGCGCGTTTGTTCTCGGCTGTCTTCTCCTCTCGCGCCGCCCGGGGTTCGTCCTTGGCGTCCTCTCGGACCGCTTTAGTCGACGTCTTTAGCCCTTTGCCCTCTTTCTTCGGCCGAGGCTTCTTGTCGTCTTTCGCCTTCGCCGTTTTCGACGCCTCCGCTTCCCGCTCCGTGCTTCGCTGGGACCCCGGCGACGGTTCTTGGGGGGCGCTCGGTTCGTTGTCCTGGCTCTCCTCCTCGTCGTCGTCCCACTTGGAGCGGGGCGGGGGCTGAATGAGGGGCTGGGCCGCTCGGGACGGGCTCGCCGCGGTGGGGCCGGGGCGCTCCTGCTTCTCCTCGCCGGGTGACGACTCGCCGGGTTTGGTCGGCGCGTGCCTCGGTCGGTCCGAGCCGTGTTTGGACTCTTGAGATGATCTGCGAGCGAAGGATTCAGAACTTTATTATTAAGTCACAGAATCAAACGAGAGGATTTTTAAACGTAAATTCCAAGTGTCTGAAGTCTTCCTTTTCTAACGGGACAGAGAACGTAAACGGGGGAGGAGGAGGACTTGCCTGGCAGATGTCCCGGAGTGTGAGGAGAGGACCTTTCGACTGATCCTGGGCCTGGTCTTGGCAGAAGGCTCCTGGTTGTCCTTACCTGAGAACACAGAAGAACACTTTCCTAATGAGATGGCACGAGTCTAAAGCCACTGAAGCCAGTTGCCTCACACGTTTACCTTCTCTCGGAGCAGCAGCTGGCTTCTCTCCCGAGGACACTGTTCTGTCTGTTCTGTCCTTGGAAACGCTCCTGGGAAATGAGGAGGAAATTACACATTAACATCTGTGTTTACATATTCCAGTGCTGGAGCGTTTGTTTCGGCGCATGAATGCATCTACATGGACTTCCAAGGGCCTTAAATGTCAGATTTTTGTGGAATATAAAAATATTTCAAAGCTTGCAAAAGCGCAGACCAAAGCTGCTTAGCATTATCACATCTTTTAACCTTTCTTTCACCCCTTTGTTAATGGAATCTGCTGCAAAGACGACCTTTAGCACGTGGATTTGAAAGGCGAGGAAAGCCAGAGCACCCAAGGGAAATCTAAGAAGCATCCGACGAAAAATCATTTTCACGTCCCAGTATTAACCGATCATTCTCACGAGAAGCATTGATTTTTAAAAGCTGCAAAAAATGACTTCCAATATTTACCAAAACAAACAACATTTACTGCAATAAAAACTGTCTGTAAACAGAGCCACATTAGTAGAACCAACCTTTCCGGTCTGTGGTCCTTCTGCAGCGCACTGGGCTTGTCCGGCTCCGTCTGTCTCTTGGCCGTCTTCTCTGCGATGGTCATTTTGTCCAGAGACACAGACCGGCCAGCGCTGGAGTTCTTCTCGCTCTTCTGCTCGCTCCTCGAAGGCCGTTCATCCTCAGCAGCTCTCTGGCTGCTCTTGTCCCTGGCCCGCTCGTAGCCCCTGTCTCTGTCCGGGCCCCGGCCCCTCTCCGGGCCTCTGTCGGGGCCTCTGTCAGGGCCTCTGTCGGGGCCTCTGTCAGGGCCTCTGTCGGGGCCCCTGTCACGTTCCCTCTCGGACCTGGTGTCCCCCACATTGCCGGGGCCAGGTCTTCTGTCGGCTGAAGGGGAAGGCTCTCTCCGGAGGCTGGACTCGGGGCTGTGGCGGTCTCCTTCTGGTTGACCACTGGAGAACATGGTGGTCTTCTCCTGACCAGAGGGGGGCGTGTCCGCGCTGCCTCTTCTGGTCACTTCTCTGTTCAACTTGATCCTCCGTGTGGGATTCACTTGGATCTGAACAGAAAAACTCATTATATCATTGTAGCGGGCAGTAGAAGCTGAGTCCTTCCAAGAGGTCAAAGAAGCAAAAAACACAAGCTGTTTGTCCAAATCTGTATCAATCCAATCTTTATTTCTCATTCAGTTTAGTTTATTTCATATTTGCAGTTAAAACCACATTGGAAAAAGGCTCAAAGTGCAGTACAAAATATCAATAACAACAAAGGACTGAGTTACACAACAAAAAGTACCAGAAACAACTCGACACTGAAAGTTAGCGCGCTAAAAAGATCAAGTTAAATAGTTTAAGAGTAAGTAAAGTGCTGGATCTCGATAGTTAAAGTGCATAGTTCAAGTGGGAGGAGCTTTTAGCAGCTTTTACATTCATTAGTGGACATGTAAGGGGAGTTCGGGCGCGGCTCTTCCCGGGTTATCGGGGCCACAGTTGTACCCACCTTGAGGTCCATAAAGGGCCTATGCCCTCGATCTTCTCGGCTGGACTCTCGACTCACAGTCACTGACAGGGGTCTGTCGGAGGGGGAGACCACCCGCTGCAGCACAGGCTTATGGGATACATGCGAGTGTGGAGGAAAGTCCCGGGTCAGTCCTGGTCCTTCTATGCGCCTCAGTTTCCCTGGAGGCGGCCCCAGCAGGGAGCGGCTCTCCTCCACCACCCTCCTGCCCCTTTCCATGGGTGACAGGGGTCTGTGGTGGGCCGGGTACGGGAGAAGACCTTCTCTTTGGGGTAACTCTCTTCTATTCCGGACGTCATGGCTCAGTCTATGGCTATCGTGCAGATGTGGGTGATTGACAGGCTGGTCGAGCAGAGGCGGCGGGGGCGTTTTAGACGGGACCTGCTTTGAAACGGCACTTCTGGCCTTGTCCTTTTTGGGTGTGGCCGGGTTCGCAACATCTTCAGTTTTAATTTTAGGTTTCAAAGTTTTTCCTATTGTAGATGATGGTTCTTTCTTCTTGACAACAACTTCCACCGGGTTCTTTTTCACTTTGTCCACTTTGGCTTTAGGCGCCTCTGATTTGACCTTGACTTTGGCCTTCACCGGCTTCTCTTTCTTCGTTTTGTCGGTCTTCATCAGTGACTTGGACGGGGCTTTTCCTGAGACCGCAGTGCTTTTAGACGGTGCTTTACTTGTGACAGTGCCAGACTTGGAGGACAAGGGCGGGGTTTTAGTGACGGGGGGAAGGTCGTCCATGGGCTCGTCTCGGACCGGCGTGGCGTCTCCTCGGTCAACGGCCTGATTGGCAGTTTCAGCTTCGTCCCCGGTCCTCTTCCTTTTGATCTTCTTTCCTTTTACGGCTTTGCTGGACTTGGGTCCCGCGGTGGACGATGCCGCGTGGTGGGCACCTTTACGCCCTTTCGCGTGCGGGGAATAATCGCGGGGTAAAGGAGACATTCGATCCCTGTCCCGGTCTCTGCTGCCTCGTCCTCGGTGATGCCGGGACGCGTGCTCGTCGTACTCTTTGTAGTCCTTGTAGTATTTGCCGTACCAGTCGTGATAGTCCTTCTCCCACTGCCTGTAGCTCTGGCTGTCCCAGTGCTCCCCCGGGCTGGCTCCTTTCATGTCGTAGGGGGGCATGTCTCTGTGATGGTGCTTGCGTCCCCCCGGGCTGTGGCCCCTGTAGCCCCCCGGGGAGCGCGAGCGCGATCGATACGGACCAGCGTGTTCAGCGCCGTCCCAGGGCCCTCCTCTGTACGCGGGAGGCGTGCGAGGGGAGCCCGAGCGCCTGTACCCGTAGGACCGGGACCTGGAGCGGGACCTGGAGCGCCCGTAGCTGCGCCCGTTGCGTTTGGAGTAAGGGGGCCCGTGGGAGGGGGAGTGTGAGCGGGACCGACTGGGAGAGTACGAGTAGGACCGCGAGCGGGACCTGGAGCGGGTGTACGGGGAGCGACTGAACGGGGAGCGGCTGTAGGAGCGGGACCTGAAAAACACAACACATGCAGTTAACACACTACAACGGGACGCTCCGGGGCCTAGACACACTACAACGGGACGCTCCGGGGCCTAGACTCACTACAGCGGGACGCTCCGGGGCCTAGACTTACTACAGCGGGACGCTCCGGGGCCTAGACACACTACAGCGGGACGCTCCGGGGCCTAGACACACTACAGCGGGACGCTCCGGGGCCTAGACACACTACAGCGGGACGCTCCGGGGCCTAGACACACTACAGCGGGACGCTCCGGGGCCTAGACACACTACAGCGGGACGCTCCGGGGCTTACCTGGAATAGGATCGTCTGGGCCGCTTGGGCGCGCCCCTGTACTTCATCAGTTCTTTGTGGAAGTCTTTAGTGAACTCGTCCAGTTTAGATGTAACTCTAAAAACATGAGGCAATTATTAATAAAAGAAAAGTTAAAGACGTAATATTTTGATGCATTCAGAAGTGCAAACATACTTGTCCTGGCGATGGTGGCGCTGCCTGTAGAAGTCCTCTTTAGACATTGGGGGCTGGGGGAGGGAGGGGGGCATGCCCATCAGAGGAGGCTGTGCCCCTGGAGGTAACCAGGCGGGGTTCATGCCCGGAGGGGGCTGGATATACGCAGGGGGAGGCTGGAAGCCGAGTGGAGGGGGAGGAATCAGACCAGGCCCGGTGTTGTATGGCGGGGGATAGACCTGTGGGGGAGGGGGGAAGAGTGGGGCTGCATACACCGGCATGATGGGGGCCGGGGGCAGGGCCGTCTGGACATGAGAGTTATGCTCTCTGTTCCTGTACGACCTGATGAACAGAAAACATAAGATGAATGACTGCAGTGCTCAAAAAGTAACAGTCAATGGAGCTGAGAGGACGTACCTGTCCCATGATCGATTCCCTCCTCGGTGTGACGGGTGGGGCCTCGAGTGTCCTGAGCAAACAGACATTAAGTTACTTTTATACTAACTCTAGTTTGTTTCAAACTACTTCAGCAACAATGAATACCTGAGGGATGTGACGACCTCTGAGGGGGAGGAGGGTGGCCTAGGACACCTAGATGGAGGCGAGCAGCTTCATCCTGGAAAGAAAAAATGTAATCTTAAACAAAAACACGTATAAGATGGATTTCTTTCTCACTAAAGGGCGCAATAAAGACTCACTTAAGGGGCTCACTAAAGACTCGCTAAAGGGGCTCACTAAAGACTCGCTAAAGGGCTCACTAAAGGGCTCACTAAAGACTCGCTAAAGGGCTCACTAAAGACTCGCTAAAGGGACTCACTAAAGACTCGCTAAAGGGCTCACTAAAGGGCTCACTAAAGGGCTCACTAAAGACTCGCTAAAGGGCTCACTAAAGACTCACTTAAGGGGCTCACTAAAGACTCGCTAAAGGGGCTCACTAAAGACTCGCTAAAGGGCTCACTAAAGGGCTCACTAAAGGGCTCACTAAAGACTCGCTAAAGGGCTCACTAAAGACTCGCTAAAGACTCGCTAAAGGGCTCGCTAAAGACTCGCTAAAGGGCTCGCTAAAGACTCGCTAAAGGGCTCGCTAAAGGGCTCGCTAAAGGGCTCGCTAAAGGGCTCACTAAAGGGCTCGCTAAAGGGCTCACTAAAGGGCTCGCTAAAGGGCTCACTAAAGGGCTCACTAAAGGGCTCGCTAAAGGGCTCACTAAAGGGCGCACTAAAGACTCGCTAAAGGGCTCGCTAAAGGGGCTCACTAAAGGGCTCGCTAAAGGGCGCACTAAAGACTCGCTAAAGGGCGCACTAAAGACTCGCTAAAGGGCGCACTAAAGACTCGCTAAAGGGCGCACTAAAGACTCGCTAAAGGGCGCACTAAAGACTCGCTAAAGGGCGCACTAAAGACTCGCTAAAGGGCGCACTAAAGACTCGCTAAAGGGCGCACTAAAGACTCGCTAAAGGGCGCACTAAAGACTCGCTAAAGGCCGCACTAAAGACTCGCTAAAGGGCGCACTAAAGACTCGCTAAAGGGGCGCACTAAAGACTCGCTAAAGGGCACACTAAAGACTCGCTAAAGGGCACACTAAAGACTCGCTAAAGGGCACACTAAAGGGGCTCACTAAAGGGGCTCACTAAAGACTCGCTAAAGGGCTCACTAAAGACTCGCTAAAGGGCTCACTAAAGACTCGCTAAAGGGCTCACTAAAGACTCGCTAAAGGGCTCACTAAAGACTCGCTAAAGGGCACACTAAAGACTCGCTAAAGGGCGCACTAAAGACTCGCTAAAAGGCGCACTAAAGACTCGCTAAAGGGGCGCACTAAAGACTCGCTAAAGGGCTCACTAAAGACTCGCTAAAGGGCTCACTAAAGACTCGCTAAAGGGCTCACTAAAGACTCGCTAAAGGGTTCACTAAAGACTCGCTAAAGGGCTCACTAAAGACTCGCTAAAGGGGCGCACTAAAGACTCGCTAAAGGGCTCACTAAAGACTCGCTAAAGGGCACACTAAAGACTTGCTAAAGGGCACACTAAAGACTCGCTAAAGGGCTCACTAAAGACTCGCTAAAGGGCGCACTAAAGACTCGCTAAAGGGCGCACTAAAGACTCGCTAAAGGGGCGCACTAAAGACTCGCTAAAGGGCACACTAAAGACTCGCTAAAGGGCACACTAAAGGGGCTCACTAAAGACTCGCTAAAGGGCTCACTAAAGACTCGCTAAAGGGCTCACTAAAGACTCGCTAAAGGGTTCACTAAAGACTCGCTAAAGGGCTCACTAAAGACTCGCTAAAGGGCTCACTAAAGGGCTCACTAAAGACTCGCTAAAGGGCTCACTAAAGGGCTCACTAAAGACTCGCTAAAGGGCTCACTAAAGACTCGCTAAAGGGCTCACTAAAGACTCGCTAAAGGGCTCACTAAAGGGCTCACTAAAGACTCGCTAAAGGGCTCACTAAAGACTCGCTAAAGGGCTCACTAAAGACTCGCTAAAGGGCTCACTAAAGACTCGCTAAAGGGCGCACTAAAGACTTGCTAAAGGGCTCACTAAAGGGGCTCACTAAAGGGCTCACTAAAGACTCACCTGTGCAATACTTTCAGAGTGTCCTGCCGGCTCAGGTTTTCGTGGAATAGGATTCGGATCGGACTCTCTAAAAACACAAATACAAATGTTGAAAATGACGGCACATTAATTGCGTCTTTGACTCAAAGGCAGACATACCCGGGAGGCGGGGGTTCTCCGTGACTGGGGGTGTTCACAGGGGAGTGGTGGGCTGCAGGAGGCGGGGAATGGACGGCCCCTTGAGAGTCAGAAGAGGCTGCATGTGGTGGAGTTGGGGCTGATGTGGGCGTGGCAGCAGCAGCAGGGGTTACACTGTCAGGGACTGTTGCACTGACAGCAGGGGGCGGTACAGGGGGCTCTGCAGGGGCCTGCACAGGGGCCGGTGCAGGGAGAAGCACAGGGGCCTGCACAAGGGGCATCAGAGGGTCCTGCGGTCTGGAGTTTCGAGATCGGAGCAGCTGAAGACGAGGCGGGGGCGGAGCCGAGAGCTGCACTGGCTGGTGTATGCGTTTTGTGTAGCCCGTCTCATTCTTGAAGTTGTTCA
This sequence comes from Eucyclogobius newberryi, assembly GCF_026437365.1. Classification (NCBI taxonomy): domain Eukaryota; kingdom Metazoa; phylum Chordata; class Actinopteri; order Gobiiformes; family Gobiidae; genus Eucyclogobius; species Eucyclogobius newberryi. The sequence goes on along the minus strand of NW_027316056.1, from coordinate 35,971,327 downwards.
CAGCCTGATTTAGAGAAAGTTTGATTTAATGAACATGCATCTTATATTTAACGGTTTGGTTTGCAACTTGTAACACAACATTGTCCCACAATCTGCAAACATTACTATAAGTTACAGCAAACACATTTATATGACAAATGACTCAGGCACCAGAGGGCTTGGCCGAGCTCAAACGCATGAGTGTGTTTTTGATTTAATGTTTAAATAAAGGCTTTTAAACTTCAACAGAGTGCCTTGTTTTTTTCATCTGCCACTCGTACATCCATCGCAGACGGACATGAGTGTTTGTGCAATAAATGGCAGATAAATTACCTGTCGGAGAAACTTGTTGGCAATCAAGTTATCAGGAGAAACATCAGACTGTTTGCACGTGTAGCAGATGTGCTCTTCTGAGTCCAGCAGCGCCGTCCTGATGCCTGTGGACAAAATACAGTTACAGTTGGACAAATGAAAGGATTTGTGGCTCAAAGAAGAACCTGAACAGTTTGTTCCCAAGACACTTAAGGTTAAATGGTCAGCTCTCAGGTGACCCTGTAGGTGAATGTGTGGACTTACAGTCATCACAGTAGCTGTTTCCACAGCAGGGTATGACCACTGCATCGGTCATGAGGTCATTACAGATGGGACACAGCAGCTCGTCGGGGATGGGGTCAGTGTCATCTTCAGAGGACGACTGCTCGTGAGGGACAAACGGAGGTCGCTCCTTCTTCCCTTGTGCGTACGCCTCCCTGTAGAAGCCAAATAGTACAGAAGAGTTAAGTATTAAGGCCAATGGAGATACTGAAGAGGATAAACACGGACACATACGCATCTATGGCAGGTATGGCATATTCTCCAGTACTGGTCAGCATGGCTCCTTTGGCCCCTGGTTCTGCCTTGACCATGAAGCTCTGAGGAATGCCTTTACTGGTCCGGACGGGTTTGGGCATCTCCACACTCTTATCTTGGACCTAAGAAAGTCGAGCAGTTCAGTCACATTCCAGTCACGATTCCAGGTCATTAAAAGTGTTAGAAATGTTACCGCAATCATAGGGCATTGGCGGTTATAGTGGCCCGCTTTTCCACAGCGGAAACACATGTAATGTGCAGGAGGCGGCCCAAGGGCCTTCTTTGAGTAGCTAAAGGGAACAAGTGCAACGTTTAACACAAAATAATGTTTCAAAATACATGGAAATCAAATTAAACTGGTTAAATGTAACAAAAGCGTTAATAAATGAGGTGAAAACAACACTCGAGACTAACTGTATTGGATCATATTCATGGTTGGACTGAGTCATCATGGCTTTAATCTTGTCTTCTTCCGACGCATTTGCATCAACCAGGTTTGCAGTCTGCAATTTACAAACATAACATTTAATTCAAAATTCGGTTGTTGGAAAAATGCTGTTGATTCGAGTGCACAATCCTCATGCACAGAAGCAGTACCTTGGAGAGTTGGGCAAGAGTCAACTGAGGAGAAGAATCCGTCTGGAGGAGAATCAAAGTACAAATAATTCACATGTTAACATGCCATGAGGGTCTATATTCCATCATACAGGGGGATCACAGCCCACCGGACCCCCAAACCGTGAACAACTCTAGCTCTTTTGTTGCACACTGCTGTAGCTAAAACAGAAATATGGAAATCCCCAACTGGCTGGTGAGTGGTTACTAAAAACATTTAAAGTTCTATAATACAGATTTAACAAGCAGATGAGTAGGATCCATTCAAGTATGCTCTTTTAAGTCTGAAGTCTATAAATATCTAGCCTAATTTGGACTCAAACTCCACTCGCTGCCCTCCTCCTGAGACTGGCCGCGGTCTGCGTTCTCTCTGGGCTTCATCAGCAACATTCAAACGGACGGCACAGTATTTGAGACGTCTCAAAAGTACTACCTGCTGAAGCATTATGCTCTCTATGGGATACTCGACATTTTATTCTTGCAGGCAATTTCTCTTCCACAGGCCACAATGCCCTATTTAAGTACACGTTTGTTCCAATAAAGTATTTATAATAAAACTTTAAAGGTAGGTTTAGATGCAGCTTCTGTCAAATGAACCAAACCTGCACGTTGTCAAGTATTCCACCCAAACCCTAAAATAAAAGACACCAATTCAGGCCACTAGTCGCACCAAACCGTCTCTATCACAGTCTGGTGTAGTCGCAGCAGGTCGAGTCCTCCGTGTGTTGGGCTCAGAAACTCTGGATTTGCTGCACAGGGAACACACAGGGATCTGGTGTAATCGGTTCGGACAGTGAACCACTCTCATCTTTATTGACAGGTTCTGCAGCGTACAGCTTACAGGACACACTACACCAGAACACGCACTGCAGCAACTCAGGAAGGCCTCGGTTTGAGCACAGCACCAGAACCAACCCCAAACTTTAATAACCAACGACAAAAGCTGAAAAACTTTAAACCCCGAAAAATCATTGAGCCTTTTGTGGGGTAAAATGTAACATCTTGAAGATAAAAATGTACAAAACAAAAACTGAGGTGACAGACTTGGAGTTTAGCATTGGAAGACCATAAGACTTGGTCAAAGCCTCACATTGTAACTGTCAAACAGTTTACAGGAAATCCCAGGCACACATTACTCCATTAGATTGAGCCACAAATATATTTTCACAGAAAATAAACATTTATCAATTAGCAATACAAGTAACCATTGTATTTTACAAGCAAAACTTTGCAGTACACTTGCCTGTCCGTGAGCAGGCTACAACACCATTTCAATATGAAATACAATCAAGTATTAGATGTGTGTAGACCAGAGCATTTAAAACATTTGGAAGTTTGTTGCTCTCCACATTAGCATATTAACACAGTTAATAAAATGGCATTACTTGGAACAATAATCTATCTTTATAAAAGCTTTCAAATGTACATTAAATAACATTTAGAATAAAAATATGTTGACACAAATGTAGGCAACACACAGTGCATACACGCAACTTGATCATTGTTGACAGAATGTTTTCAGGGTGAAAAGTGAAGCGTGTGAGTGAGTGTGTTGATTTAGGGTTTGGTTTACATACTGGTCTAGATGATCCAACCACTGCTGTGTCAGAACGCTCCCTGGGAACACAGAGGAACACGGTTACTACGGTTACTCAGCTCTAGAAATATCAAACTATGAAAAGTATTAGCAATCCGCTGAATGCAACAGGAGGTGGAGCCTAATGACCAACGTTCAGACGATCACACGTCCACATCATGTTCTTTACCGGACTGTGCCGGAGTAATAACATGGTGGAAAAAGCAGTAAACTGCAGTATAATACATACACAATGAACGTCCTGCCAGCAGGCTTGACTCCACCAAGAGGAGTCCGCCGCACGATGACAGAAGAGTGTTTGGGTATGTGGACTTCTTCATCCGTGTATTCTGTAAACAGTAGAACATTGTCAGCACGTACCAGGGTCCCGCAGCGCCACACGCAGAGGTCCTGGGGGGGGCTTACCTTCCCGCGTCTGCGCGTTGGTGATCTGCAGGTCGCAGTCTGTGGCCTTGAGTTTCTCACGGCCCATGATCTGCCTCTTGAGCTCCGCGAGCGTGATGTGGAGCCCATCGAAAGTGACCGTGTTGTAGTCCAGTTTGGAGGAGAACTTATAATGAACACACGACATGATCGCGGTGTGACGCAGTTGTACCTACTCAGAGAACAACAAGGGAAACACAGGGCTGCTTTGATCATAAAATAAAAACAGGGTGAGTACTGAACACAGAAGGATAGAAACGTTTAATGTTATAACCCTTCTTTACAGAAATGTCTAGCTGTAAAAAGGTGAAGCTCACAGATGACAGTCTTTAGTAAAAGGGAAAGGGGGTCGCCATCAGAGGCACCTGTGCCCCCCACAGTCTTTACAGTCCCATGGTGACAATCGGGTCCTGCACGAATCCAAAAACGTCCATGGAGCAAATGCAAACGCAGTGCTGAGTAGAAGATATGTGCCAGTCCTCAGTGAAGTCCTTGGCTCTGGCCGGACACGGGGAGCTCTGCGGCGCGGCTACAGCAGGCCGGAGTCCCACTGTCTTTGAGGTAATGTTCGCCTTTGTACAAGTTCTTACGCCGGAAAACACGCTCTTTCACAGTCCACAGGCACCGCCGGTAACCAAGCAACAAGCGAAACACAAAAGTCTATCCAAATATACGGTCCTCTGTCGTGTAACACGTCCCGGAAGAGGAAAACACAGCTTTAGGAGCCACACTGTCCGAACAAAAGCTAACGGCTAAGCTAACAGCCTGACAATGCTAAACCAAGAACGAGGCAAACAAAATCGAGAATTATCTCATAAATCCACGTGCGGGGGCGCGCGGGGAACGTCTTCGGTCCACTTTTAAACTCCACTTCACGAACACCGCGGTGGCGATGTGTTTCCCGTCGTTTCTTCAATGTAAATCCACAGAATCCTCTGGACACGACGTGCGCCTCCGCGTCTCCTCCTCGCCGTGACATCAAAATGGCGCAGACCGGAAACGGAAGTGAGTGTTACACAAAGTACACAAAGCACGTGACGTGACTTCAGACAAACAGAACGTGACGCTCTTTCAGACAAGAACAAAGTGTAAAGAATGAAGTGTAAAGTATGAAGTGTAAAGTATGAAGTGTAAAGTATGAAGTGTAAAGTATGACGTGTAAAGAATGAAGTGTAAAGTATGACGTGTAAAGAATGAAGTGTAAAGTATGACGTGTAAAGAATGAAGTGTAAAGTATGACGTGTAAAGAATAGAGTGTAAAGAATAAAGTATAACGCTTGGATACCAACCGCCAAAAAACACCAAAGAAGAAGAAGAAAGTGTAAAGAATGAAGTAAAAAAAAAGTCTTCTCTTCTTCTTTGGTGTTTTATTGCAGTTGAATACAGTTTAAACTAAAGTCTTAAGACGTACAACTACAGTAGGTGGCGATCACAATAATGTAACTCTTGGATACCAACCGCCATAAAACACTAAAGAAGAAGATTATAGACAGGATATTCTGAATACCATTTTCTGTCTGATACTCTCTGCCCATATATAAAATAAGAAACAGGAATTCAATCTGTTGAATCTTCTTACAATCCAGTCACAAAAGTCATGTTAGGCTACAGTTACTTATATAAAACAGGATTAATTGGAAGATTATAGAGTTAAGACCTGTTGTGTTACACTACAATAATCCCCTTTTGGTATTATGGTCTGTGATCTGTCCACACTCACAGTAGGTGGTGGTAAATGCACCTTTGCAGTTGGCTGCTAAACAACAACAACAACAACAAGATGCGGAAAATGACCCAAAACCGAATGCATAGTATTTTCTATTTTTAAAAGGACTTATACTGGATTTGGAGTGTGATTCAACAAACCACACTACAAACATATAAATATACTGTATATTTCTATAGGATGTGTTGTTTTACCTCTCTCAATCTCTCTCTCCCTGTGGCCCTTCTGAAGTCACGCCTCCTCCTGTAAACTGTTCCAGGAGCCTCCCTCCTGTAAACTGTTCCAGGAGCCTCCCTCCTGTAAACTGTTCCAGGAGCCTCCTCCTGTAAACTGTTCCAGGAGCCTCCCTCCTGTAAACTGTTCCAGGAGCCTCCTCCTGTAAACTGTTCCAGGAGCCTCCCTCCTGTAAACTGTTCCAGGAGCCTCCTCCTGTAAACTGTTCCAGGAGCCTCCCTCCTGTAAACTGTTCCAGGAGCCTCCTCCTGTAAACTGTTCCAGGAGCCTCCTCCTGTAAACTGGAGCCTGGTGGTGGCAGTAGAGAGCCCGCCTGCGGGTCACAGTTTCAGGAGGTCCGTGGGTGTTATTAGAACTAGACTAGAGATTAAAGGACCCTTGGCCTTCCCTATTATATATATATTATATTTTGTGAAACTCAGCCTTTTGATAAGACCCTCAGTGTTATTCAAGTGATGTGCCTCTTATTGAATCATTTTCTATTATTGATTCACTGAGTCACATCATGATGATGAACATGCAAAATGAGAAGACTTTTTAATGTACATTTACAAGGGACACATTTGTCTAGATGTGAACGTATGTCACTTACACATTATGTCACGTACACGTGTGTCAGGTACACGTACGTCAGGTACACGTACGTCACGTACACGTGTGTCACGTACACGTACGTCACGTACACGTGTGTCACGTACGTTACGTACACGCGTGTCACGTACACGTGTGTCACGTACACGTGTGTCACGTACGTCACGTACACGCGTGTCACGTACACGTGTGTCACGTACGTTACGTACACGTGTGTCAGGTACACGTGTATCACGTACGTCACGTACACGTGTGTCACGTACACGTGTGTCACGTACGTTACGTACACGTGTGTCAGGTACACGTGTGTCACGTACGTCACGTACACGTGTGTCACGTACACGTGTGTCACGTACGTTACGTACACGTGTGTCAGGTACACGTGTGTCACGTACGTCAGGTACACGTACGTCACGCACACGTGTGTCACGTACGTTACGTACACGTGTGTCACGTACACGTGTGTCACGTACGTACGTACACGTGTGTCACGTACACGTGTGTCACGTACACGTGTGTCACGTACATGTGTGTCACGTACGTCACATACACGTACGTCACGTACATCTGTGTCACGTACACGTGTGTCACGTACACGTGTGTCACGTACGTTACGTACACATGTGTCACGTACACGTATGTCACGTACACGTATGTCACGTGTGTTACGTACACGTGTGTCACGTACGTTACGTACACGTGTGTCACGTACACGTGTGTCACGTACACGTGTGTCACGTACGTACGTACACGTGTGTCACGTACACGTGTGTCACGTACATGTGTGTCACGTACGTCACATACACGTACGTCACGTACATGTGTGTCACGTACACGTGTGTCACGTACGTTACGTACACGTGTGTCACGTACACGTATGTCACGTACACGTATGTCACGTGTGTTACGTACACGTATGTCACGTACACGTGTGTTACGTACACGTATGTCACGTACACGTATGTCACGTACACGTATGTCACGTACACGTGTGTCACGTACGTTACGTACACGTGTGTCACGTACACGTATGTCACGTACACGTATGTCACGTGTGTTACGTACACGTGTGTTACGTACACGTATGTCACGTACACGTATGTCACGTACGTCACATACACCTACGTCACGTACACGTGTGTCACGTACACGTGTGTCACGTACGTTACGTACACGTGTGTCACGTACACGTATGTCACGTACACGTATGTCACGTACACGTATGTCACGTGTGTTACGTACACGTGTGTCACGCGTGTGGCCGGAGGTTCCGCCAGTCTGGGAGTAATACGTAACCCTTATAGTGATATAAAAAAGTGCACAAAAACATGGCCTCTGCTGTGTTGTCATTGTTTTGAACATGTTTTACAAACTACACCTTGACTAAAAGCCTTGACTAAAAGTCCATCATTCTGCCACCCATGGAGAGGTATAGATATTACCTAAATATATAGAGTTTTGGGAAGAATATGTAAAAAATGTAGGCTTTTTAGTTAGAGAGTATTATTGATTACCTGTAATAAAATGCATTTTGTGACATATTCAGTCACTTGATGCAAACAGAGTGCAGTATTCTGAATACTTAATACTTCATCACATTCCTTTGCATTATATACAGTAAAACCACAACATGCAATTTCAAGCCTAAATGTTGTGATCAAGAACCAAAATGTATATTGAAAACCATCAAATGAAAGAGTAACTGTTCATCAAATGCAGTATTCTGAATATGGTCTGCAGCCTGCATGTATTCAGACCCCAACACCCGACCTCAGTATTCTGAGTCAACCAAAAACAGCACTGATAAAAATCTACAGCCGGACAAGTCTTTTTAGGCAACACAGATGTAGGTTTAGTCGAAACTTGATGGAACAGCGAGAACATCGGTGACACACTGTCCAGAGAGGAAACTGAAAGAGCCCAAAGAGGGGCCCCAGCGAACATATCACGTATCAGAGATGATCGGGGCAGAGCAAGGGGGAAAGGACCGGTTACCCTGATGTGTACGTGCTTGGAAAACTAGAGAACTGTAGGCCTATTGGGGAAATGACCGTGCCACTAATATCCAATAAATGATCAGAAAAGTAGATTTTACTGTTTGTGGTTTCTTATCAAAATAACCTATACATGTATAGAGAGTATCACCTGAACACAACAACAACAACAACAAATACATGTCCTTTATGTCTTCACACGGGCGTCGTCCTTCTCGTGGCCGAGCAGTTCCCAGAGTTCACCAGCTCGTCCTCACTGTGCCCCCCCGGAGCGCGCCCGTCGTCCGCCTTGCCGTCACCCAGCGGCGATGGCACGGCGTACAGCATGAAGTCCGGCCCCACTGCCACGGGGGGCTTCATCTCCGCGGCGACGGGCGGCTCCCTGTCCCTCGCCAGCGCCGCCCTGAAGGAGCCCCCCCAGCTGCAGGCGCTCCGGGAGCTGAGGCGGCGGGAGCGGCCCTGGCTGTAGCGGTTGCGGTAGTAGGACGAGTTGCGGGAGAGCGGGGGCTTCCGGAGCGAGGGTCGGCCCTTGGTGCGCAGCTGGCGGTGCTTCTCGATGAACACGTGCACGGCCAGGACGCCCACCATCTCGGCCAGCACGAAGGACAGAGCGCCGAAGTAGAAGGACCAGCCGTACGAGTAGCTCTTCTTGTTGTCGCTCTGGCTCGGGTCGTCCGAGTTGGCTGATATGTACACGATGATACCGATGATGTTGCTCAGACCTGGAAGAAGTGTGAGAGTCAACGTGAGGCGTGTTACCTGTAGGACAACGGCGTAGGCCTGTTACCTGAAGGACAACGGTGTAGGACAACAGCAAAGGCCTGTTATCTGAAGGACAACAGTGTAGGCCATTTACCTGAAGGACAACAGTGTAGGCCTGTTACCCGAAGGACAACGGCGTAGGCCATTTACCTGAAGGACAACAGTGTAGGCCATTTACCTGAAGGACAACAGTGTAGGCCTGTTACCCGAAGGACAACGGCGTAGGCCTGTTACATGAAGGACAACAGTGTAGGCCTGTAACCCGAAGGACAACGGCGTAGGCCTGTTACCTGAAGGACAACAGCGTAGGCCATTTACCTGAAGGACAACGGCGTAGGCCTGTTACCTGAAGGACAACAGTGTAGGCCTGTTGTCTGAAGGACAACAGTGTAGGCCATTTACCTGAAGGACAACAGTGTAGGCCTGTTACCCGAAGGACAACGGCGTAGGCCTGTTACCTGAAGGACAACAGTGTAGGCCTGTTAACCGAAGGACAACGGCGTAGGCTATTTACCTGACGGACAGCAGCGTAGGCCTGTTACCTGAAGGACAACAGCATAGGCCTGTTATCTGAAGGACAACAGTGTAGGCCTTTTACTTGAAGGACAACAGTGTAGGCCTGTTACCTGAAGGACAACAGTGTAGGCCTGTTACCTGAAGGACAACGGCGTAGGCCTGTTACCCGAAGGACAACAGTGTAGGCCTTTTACTTGAAGGACAACAGTGTAGGCCTGTTACCTGAAGGACAACAGTGTAGGCCTGTTACCTGAAGGACAACGGCGTAGGCCTGTTACCTGAAGGACAACGGCGTAGGCCTATTACCTGAAGGACAATGGCTTAGGCCTATTACCTGAAGGACAACGGCGTAGGCCTGTTATCTGAAGGACAACAGTGTAGACCTGTCACTTGAAGGACAACAGTGTAGGCCTTTTACTTGAAGGACAACAGTGTAGGCCTGTTACCTGAAGGACAACAGCGTAGGCCTGTTACCTGAAGGACAACGGCGTAGGCCTGTTACCTGAAGGACAACAGCGTAGGCCTGTTACCTGAAGGACAACAGTGTAGGCCTTTTACTTGAAGGACAACGGCGTAGGCCTGTTACCTGAAGGACAACAGCGTAGGCCTGTTACCTGAAGGACAACGGCGTAGGCCTGTCATCTGAAGGACAACAGCGTAGGCCTGTTACCTGAAGGACAACTGTGTAGGCCTGTTACCTGAAGGACAACGGTGTAGGCCTGTTACCTGAAGGACAACGGCGTAGGCCTGTCATCTGAAGGACAACAGTGTAGGCCTGTTACCTGAAGGACAACGGCGTAGGCCTGTTATCTGAAGGACAACGGTGTAGGCCTGTTACCTGAAGGACAACGGCGTAGGCCTGTCACTTGAAGGACAACAGTGTAGGCCTTTTACTTGAAGGACAACAGTGTAGGCCTGTTACCTGAAGGACAACAGTGTAGGCCTGTTACCTGAAGGACAACGGCGTAGGCCTGTCACTTGAAGGACAACAGTGTAGGCCTTTTACTTGAAGGACAACGGCGTAGGCCTGTTACCTGAAGGACAACAGCGTAGGCCTGTTACCTGAAGGACAACGACGTAGGCCTGTTATCTGAAGGACAACGGTGTAGGCCTGTTACCTGAAGGACAACGGCGTAGGCCTGTTACCTGAAGGACAACAGCGTAGGCCTGTTACCTGAAGGACAACGACGTAGGCCTGTTATCTGAAGGACAACGGCGTAGGCCTGTCACTTGAAGGACAACAGTGTAGGCCTTTTACTTGAAGGACAACAGAGTAGGCCTGTTACCTGAAGGACAACAGCGTAGGCCTGTTACCTGAAGGACAACAGCGTAGGCCTGTACACATGTCAATAACATAAATAATAACTTTAATCCTGAATTGATCTGCAACTGAGGCTTGAGTTCTCAGAGAATTCCTGTTTTACCCTATCCCCTATCCCCACCCACATGCCCGTACTTAGTAACGACATGAAAAATGAAGACACTCAGTCACACGTCGAGGGCTAAAATGTCCAGCAGACACTTTCCTAAGGCAAAGTAAAGGACAAACTGACCATCTTTAATCTGTCTTAACACGAGCTTTACGCAGTGCTCTGTCGCGTCTCTGCGTCTTCACACCGCGGATCTTATGGACCTTATCGTTTCCACTGACCCGCCGAGACGAAGAGGATGCCGGCGCTCAGGATGACGTTGTAGCGGGACTTGTAGAACTCGCTGGCGGCCACGCACACCCCGCCCAGGAACAGCAGCCCCACGCTGAGGATGGGGAAGAGGCTGGACGCTCGCACCGCCCCTGGGAACAACAAAGGGCCGGTCAGCGTTCCCCGTCCGGTCGCCCCGCGGTCACCCTCGTCCCGGGACTTACGTAACAAATACTCGGCGGCGTCCTGGTCGTAGTCGGCGTCTTCGGCGAAGTGGTCGATGTCTTTGCACACGCCCCGGAAAGTCCCTGCAAGAGACAGGACAGTACGACGGGTTAAAGATGCGTTGTGACACGGTGATTTGCACAGAACCGGTAAACCTTGTGTAGAACGCCAAAACTATGAACAAATGTATTCAGTATTCAAAATCTGCTTTATTCTAATGTATTTGTGTGATTATTGACAGGTTTGTTGAGTTCGATTATTTAAAAAAAAGATGTGTAAACCGCTAAATCTGATATGTGATATGTCTGATAATATGATTTCTTTCTGATCGTGGTCCAAATATTCCCATTAGCTTTTGTATTTTGGTGAATATAGCTTTCTTTAGTCTCTTCCAAGCCCCAACTGGCCTCAAAACGTTTATTTTTCTAAAATTAAAGGAGAGAAAACTAAAAATGTTTCAGCGTTAGCAGTACCTTAAAGTGACGTATGACAGGTTTATGCGATTTTCTAATTCTGACTTTATTTGGTGTGTTTGTACCTGTTGTAAATATAAATTATAGTTTCACACCAATCGAGCAGGTATTTGTGGAGAAAACGTTGAAAAGAGTGTAGAAAATGACAGGAAGTGACATCACACCAGGATCACACTCGTTCCAGTCAAAGTTTAAGCAGAATTTACACAAATAGCAACAACTTTTTTGACTTTCTAAACATGAATTCAACAAAATAAAGTCACTCTCATATATTTTCATTTGTCACATAAAATAAATGGTGACATTAGATGAGTTTTGGCCCAGTGTTTGCTGGGTAATTTCCTACTGTGATGTACAAACAGGAAGTGAAATTATAAACTTAAAAAATGTGCTTTTTTTTTTTTTTTTTTTTAGCAAAATTCAAAATATATTAGTCTTAACTGCATTTTAGTTCGATGAGTGGTTCGGCCTGTAGGGGGCGTTTTTACTGTTTCAAGAGCTTCCTCTGACTCAGCCCCAGATAAATAAGCAAAGTGGATGTTGATTATTCTGCTTTTTATCCGTCTCTGTCACATTTTCGGTTTGTTAAACACATAAATGACTGTGATACGATGGAAAAGTGAACTCTCAACCCTTTTTCTATGCACAAACTTTCACTTTTCCCACCTCTCCATCGCTTAAGACACTTTGCACATATCAAACGTAGTCCAGTCCATCAGCGCTCCCCCCTTCGCCCCCCCCCCCGACCGTTACCAACGCTGACCGGGCCAGATATCGACGGATCCCTCCCTATGTAAGGCACTCATCGAGCAGTATTGATGAGAGGACTCTGTCGCCATGGAAACACAACTCATTCAACGGCTGAGAAGTGAAAAAGCGCAGCGCAGAAGTAGGCCGGCGACCGTTTGTTTTGCGACTGCGGGGGGGAGATGTGCGTTTGGGGTCCGCGAGTTGGCCCGAGTTCACGAGCGTGCGACTGTGTGACTAAAGTCTGTCCTATTCATATATATATACATTTTATCAATCTAATCTCAGTGTTAAGTAAGTTAAGGGGCCGAGTTTAGCCACCGACACGCCCACATTATGATATATATTCATGATGGCCCAGACACGACCTCATATTGACTGTTTATATCCAGCGTATTCAGGTTTTGTTGTTATTGTGCGGGAGTTTTGCCTCGATGTCCCACAGTATGACATTAGACTAATACATCTAGACAAAGTTCTCACTAGTTATTATCATATTATTATATAAAATGGGTAATAATAGTAGAAATGATCCATGTTTGAAGATGTGTGTTAATATAATCTGTTTGTG
>NW_027316056.1:35903385-35953385 GCF_026437365.1 Eucyclogobius newberryi | reverse complement strand
GTCACTGAAAGGTTTGGTTTAGTTCAGTGTAAATCCCCACGGTAACAGGCTTCACACGGCTCTAGCTCTGGACCAGGGTCAGATCTGGTTTAGTTTGGACCAATCAGCTGTGAGCATCTCATCTGCATCAGGATCTCACTTATTTCAATGTAATTATTAATGATCTGGTCAAATGTTTACATATTCACACATGGACTTTAAATCAATGTGTTTGTGTGACCTTACATTTATATTAAAAGATGATAGCCACGCCCCCTTCCCTGACTCCAGCTCCGCCCGCTCTGTGCTGCAGCAGCTGCATCAGTCATTCACTCAGTCGACAAAGACAGTTTATATCCAGCTTTGGTTAACTCAGAAGTGTTTCTGCAGAGGTCCTTGTAAACAATGAGTAGAAAACACACTAAACAGTAGCTGAACATCTAATACATAATAAATAATGTGTTTGATTGTTTATTCTTTTATTTACATGAATGAATGTGCAGAGAAACAAACAAGAGGCCCAAAGTTACTGAACTGATATGACCTTTTATTGAAATGCTCGTGTGGCGAGTGTCTCATGCGCTGGAGAGATGGCGCATGCAAATCATATCTGTTCTAGTAAACAGACCTCCTCTTCACCTCTCCTCTGCCTTTTGCATAGTAAACATCTGATCCTTCTTCCCCCCTCTCCCCGAAAACAATCCTTTATTCATTTCCTTTCACTTTTCCGTACAGATATTGAATGTTGGCATCGATAACTCAAGACGAACGCGGGCGACAACGAGCAACCGACGGCGAAACCAGGTGAACACTGGAAGCACAAGTTAAAAAGGTGCGATGGGGCCATACATTAGAATGCATGAATGTAAACCACTTGTAGCTCTACATGTTCCGCTCCTATTTACACACATACTCCAACACACACAGAAATATTACATCTACTTTATAGCATAGTCATTTATCACATAATCTCATAATACTGACACACGGCCCCTCGGTTCTTTCGGAGAATTCTTCGGCAAAAGCAATCGGAACTATTAGTACCCACATATATGGCATGCATAGATGAGCTGTACCACGAGACGGTTTAGGCCTACACACCACGAACCCACGAGAGAGAAGTGAAGCAACACAGACACACGGTTAGTATCGCCGGACGCCAAGGTTCTTTTTGGGTCGGTTTTTGCATCGGTTGGGAAGACGAGACGTGATGCTGTCGAGACCGGGATGTGGTTTGGGAAGCGTCTGGACCAGCGTTACAAAGCGCGACAGTAGCCCTGAAAGAACGTGCCAAGAATCTAGAACCAACCAGTTGTGCTGAATGTCCCTCCCGTTCTTTACCCAAACGTCACACTTAAAAAAGGTGTAACTTTTTTTCTGGTAGAGACTCCGCCGCCCGCATCTCTCCACGGAGATGTTACTGCTTTGTCTCGCATGTTCCGCAGTACGGCATTACCTGGGCGTCGCCGTGAGGTCAGGGAGATGCTGGACTCTGGAATATTCCGCAGTGTTGCATTACCTCAGAGACACATGGGCGTCGCCGTGAGGTCAGGTAGATGCTGGACTCTGGAATATTCCGCAGTACGGCATTAAACTGAACATTCTGGAGTTGACAAAGCAATAGCAATCTCCATGTAGCCAAAGACAGAAAAGTTACGTAGTGCACCTTTACATCTGCATCCAATAAACCAAAGAGGATTCAAATAAAACTTAAATACGTTTTCTTCGCCCACAGCCCTTGATTTGTCCACTCAAGTCCTTCTTGGTCTTATTGGATAATTATGTCTGGTACAAACTTTAAAAAAATGATGGATTTCATCTTCCGAGAACCAATCCAACAGAAAGAAGAGAATTTTTCATAAATAATGGATCGTTTCTGATTTGGTGGAAACTATCGGAGCAGGAAGCACAACACTGGAGACAAAAAACCCTTGACACATTTAAATATATTGAACATAAAATGGAGGTGAATGTGTAAAGCGTCTTTGTAAAACTGGCCCCTGTGGACTCCTGTGGCGTCACGAGCACAAACAGCAGCTCATCGATCGTGACGCGGCGATGGTCGTTCATGGAGACGGAGTAAACAAACGCACTCCGGGGCGCGCGTTGTCCGCACGGTCGAACATTCACGGAGCTGTCTTCGTGTACAATAGGTCTGGTCACGAGCTGGAGAACCTTCGCCGGACGGCCGAGCCACAATACAGCACGCCGTCCAAATCAATATACAACCGATCAATTCACGTGTCGGAGAAGATATGAGGAGTTAAACAAACATCTGCTCAACCGTGATGACAACATAACTTTCATTTAACCTTCACAGCCCAAATATATCTGCGTGTGATTAAATGTACAAGACCGTCTTACTGCACGATTTGAGAAAATAATATGTATTCAAAAGGACTGAGAGTAAACAAAGAGGCTAGTTTGATAGAAAACAAAGAGGTTTAGTGTTTGGTGAAACCCATAACACCTTTTATCAGGAAGGTCCCGTCCGGTGGGCAGGGCCTACCCAGAGTAGGATAAATATCTGAATTCCCGGTCTTGATTCGCAGATGACTACAACTGAATCTTTTCTACAATGAACCGTTAAAAGAAACCGGGAGGATACTTACCACGACGTTCCGAACCTGGCGAGCGCACGTCTGCACACCGGAGGATTCTAAGCCCAGTTTTCCGCCCCACGACTTCGGGATTCTATTTGACGAACCCGAAACCGCGAGGTTCCCACGGCTTCACCGCAGCCAATCGGAGCTGGCGGAACTTGTACGAACTCTGCGTCGGTTTTGTTTGTGGCCCCGTTTCCGCGATAGAGACGGTAAAACCCTCTGGTGTGCAGCCGGCTTCAGCCCCTAGAGGCCTAAAGCTGCCGGTGCGATTCCCACCACGAGCGGTAAATACACTTGTAGTTTAACAAATGACTCAGATGAATCGAGGAAAATGCATGTAAATCGCAGAAGGTTTGGTTGGGTATTTTCCGGGCTCGACCGTACATACAAACGTGACCGGCGAATGACATGAGGCGGTTTGCGATGCTGGTGGGTCACAGAGGTCACAGAGGTCGGACTCGGCCGGGACCTCACACTTGGATGATGAACTCTGGGTTGGTGTAGGAGAAGCCCTGGAACTCGTTCTGGTCCAGGTTCATGATGAAGAGCTTGTCCGTCGGCGTCAGCTCCACGACCATCTTGGTGAACTCCTTGTCGAAGTTGCCGACGTCGCGCCGGGATTTCTGTCGAGAATGAGAAAGCGGAGAGCGTGATTCGTTTGCGGCGTTTGATTTGGAAATGGCAATCGGCCGACAGAAGCTTGAGCGTGAAAGATGGCGAAGCCAAGTGGAAGAACAGGTGGAACACAGAAACGGAATGGTCAAAACAGGCGGCGAAAGGACGATGTGGTTCGAGTTGGTTGAGGAAGCGCCGTCGATAAACCTTTTTGTCATGATAATAATCGCTAGGTACGAGTAAAAAGGTCCTGCAATCGACACATAATCTGATACGAGAGGATGTGCAAAGGTACAGCACGGGAAAATGGCATGTATTTATATTTGTATTAGTCGTTTTACACAATAGTACTGCATATTCTGAGCTACTTAAAGGCGCTCGACGTGAACCTTTATGGCAAGGGCTTGTCATTAGCTCGTCTCCATGTTGTGGCGTTGCTCGGAATGTTCCACAGAATGGCATTATCTTGTGTTTAGACATTACAGGGTCTATAATTCCTTAAAAGTAGTAACTGGGAAAGGCTGAGCGCTTCACAGATCTGACCTGTAACTTTGTTTGATGCCATACTGTGGGATATTCCAGGCAAAATCAATAACATGGTGTGAACCTCCCACCAGAGAAGGACACACGCCTCTTTAAGTGCTCTTCAAGATCAAAGCTACTATGAAGACGATGACCTTTGACCCGACTCCGCTTCTAGTCATTAGTCTGAGAAGCTAAAAACACCAGCTTTGGGCGATTGCGATTCACGTACAGTATTTACAGTCAGAGGTCAACACAAGCCCGACACACAGCTCAAAGATGAGAAGATCCCAGATGTACGTAGATATGTAGAGACATGTTTGTGCACAGACAAAGACTGGAGAGGACAGACCGACCGGAGACCAGACCAGGAGCAGGAGAGGGTCAGACAGCAGAGTGAAGCAGTCCAGAAGACACATGTAGCAAAACACACACGTAGCATTCAGGTCCTACCTCCTCTTCAGGCTCCAGCAGAGTGAGGACATCACAGGCACCACTTCTACCACTGCTCCAGGTCGCACAGTACGGGACACATGCAAGGGTTTGTCCTCCACAGTTTATGGACGGGCCATGGCTCATGTCCTGCTCCTGCTGCACTAGCCCTGATCCATGTCCTGCTCCTGCTGCACCTGATCCATGTCCTGCTCCTGCTGCACTAGCCCTGATCCATGTCCTGCTCCTGCTGCACCTGATCCATGTCCTGCTCCTGCTGCACCTGATCCATGTCCTGCTCCTGCTGCACCTGATCCATGTCCTGCTCCTGCTGCACCTGATCCATGTCCTGCTCCTGCTGCACCTGATCCATGTCCTGCTCCTGCTGCACCTGATCCATGTCCTGCTCTTGCTGCACTAGCCCTGATCCACGATTGGTGCAGGGCTTTAGGTAGTAAATATTCTGATGAGAAAGGTTTAAACTGACTGAAAACTCCTTCTGATTGGACCATCATCTTGAGAGAACATTAATACCAAATCAACTAAAACAACATGGCCGCTTTATAAGTAAAAGTTACATTTGATTGGAACATGTTTACCTCTTCTCAGATCACGTTTATGAAAGTAAAAACCCTCCATTTAAGTCTCTTTGACACATTGTCCACTCACACAAGTAAAATAACACAATCCGAAGCCTGTGTCCATCAAAACCACGACAGATACATTTGATTAGTAACTGAATATATATTTATTTTCATGATAATTCCATCGTTGCTGCTGACAAAGTCTTTCCGTCCGTTTGATACGAGCTCGGAGAACACGTTTGACACATGCTAACTACCCTGCGTTGATTCAGTTACAAAAGAGAACCTCCTCACGATAAAACACATCTTCTCAAACAGTTCATATTTATATATATATATATATATATATTTTATGGATACAACTGTGCTGACGGTAGACCTACAGTTGGACATACGCGTGCTGCTGAAAGGCACAGCCGCACTGGCCTTCCTCACAGTTTGGCACGTGACATTAGTTTGTAACCAAGACGACCCACAGCCCATGTCAGAACAGATATGTCCCTCTGGTGAAACACAGTGCGATGTGGATGTTAAAACCACTAAAGCGTCAGACCACTGCATTTTACTACTCACAGTCTGACTCGTTAAAAAACAAACATCGGCAAATACTTTCTGAGAGAAGCGCACTACGACATAGCACTGAACAGAAGTATTTGGTCATATAAAAACATAAAATGTACTAAAGCAAGTAGCAAAGTAAGATGTCAGTTTTCACTTACACTGTATGAATATTGGCATTATGTGAACAAATGACATTTATAATCGTCAATATGTCTAAACAGAAGTGTGACGGGAACAGGAGCAGCACCACATACTTTACCACAAGTCAAATCAGAACACTTACACAGACACGGCCTCCTGCTCTCTGATATGTCGAGGTTCTTCTGAGATCGTCTCAGACACGCTATAAAACGGTAAGGTTCACTGTGGCATGGGAAACTGCTTAGCTTTGAGGCTTTCAAGTGTCAAATGTCCTGCTTCAGTAAATCAGACATTGTAACATACAGTACTTCATTATATGGAAATTAACTTTTAACATATGAACCATCTCCAACAAGAATTTGGCGTGATTTTTGTCATGTTATTTAACACACACAACTTGATGACAAAAGCAAAAGTATTGCTCTTTTCACGTATTCCCATAGAGCGCTCTCTGACGTGAACCGGGGACCACGTGGTCAGTGGCTTGGCTGAGCATACTCGGGGTTAACAAATGAGAAGTTTTGGAACTCGTTCTGGTCCAGGTTGAAAATAACGTCCTGATCTGTGGGTGTCAGCTCTGGAGGGTGGCGTGTGAAAAAGCGATCAAAGTTCTCCGCCTCACGGCCACACTGCGGTGGAGAGAGAGAAGATGGAAGCGGGGGAGCAGTGAGTATGACGGGATGATGGAGGGAGAACCACAACAACAAAGAGAAAAGAGAGAAACAAACTAAAACAGGCTGTCAACCAATCAAATCGCTCACAGTTAAAACTGTGGATTTCCATTGGTCCATGTGTGAGCCAGTGAGAGCCAAGCTTCATCATTGGTGACTGCCCTGACCAATGGGCACAGCTCTGGTCAGTGGAGTGACCAATGGCAGGCAATGGTACGATTTGGGGAATGGGAACTTACCTCTCTAAATCCACCAACTCTAATGAGAATCTGAACATGTGAGAGAAAGATCTGTACTCACAGCTTTGGGCTTGAACGGCGGCTGAATTTCTTTGTTCTCAAGTTTTTCCCAGTCGATAAAGCGAAAGAAAGCGTGCTCCCTGATGTCGCGCTCGCCCTCGGGACCACACCCCAGGCGCTTCGCAGGGTGCTTTGTCATCAGCTAAACACACACATTATACTTACATTACACATTACACTAAAGCTAAAAACAGTTTTGTTTAGCTGTGCGTATGACTGATAGGATCTTCTTTTCACTCTTCTCTTTTATGTCTTAAACTGTTTTGTGATTTATGTCATATGTGATTTTACTTCAACTATAGCCTGAAAATAGCATATTTATATTTCTTAAAATCAAATTCTAAAATGCCTTTTTAGACATAATTACAATTGAACATGTAAATAATTCCACTCAACACAATAGCCCATTGTGCCAGATGGTCAGCCGGCACTAAGGCCACTGTAAAGTCCAGAAAGAGCCTGGCTCATCTACCCACTGACCAAGAGCCAGTTTAACACTGAACGCTTCTGTCGAGTTTTGTCTGGGACAATTAGTTTAGTGAAAGCTAAATCTAGGGCGGGGCAGACGAGACTGGGTCCATCATTAAAGATAAAAAAGCGCCACCCATAAGTGTCGTGGTAAAAGATCCATACGCTCAGCACAGACGTGTGCAGAGGCAGATAGCGCGCTGACGTCTAGGGACGGTCAAACATGGGACAGAATCTAAAAGCGATGTGTTCATCCTGGAGACACATGTCACACCAGCAATGTCAAATAAATATGGGAAAGAGTGTGAGCCAGTGTGAGCCAGTGTGGGCCAGTGTGGGCCAGTGTGAGCCAGTGTGAGCCAGTGTGAGCCAGTGTGGGCCAGTGTGGGCCAGTGTGGGCCAGTAAACTGTTGAATTGATGAATGATTTTTTTCCTGTTGTGAAGCACTTTGAATTGCCTTGTGTACAAATTGTAATCTACAAATAAACTTGCCTAACCTACTTTTATCATTTAAAAGACAGTAGGCCCCATCACCCACTTCCCCTCTAACCCACTTCCTCTTACGGCGCACACATCTTTCCTCTCACTCTTTTAACTGAAAAATCAATTCATAACAACTCATTACTTCAAGTGGCCCTTCACTAAATGTGTTCTTAATTTGAGACTCGACTGCCGTTATAACATGAAAGCGGGAGAACACGAGAACGGTGCGGCTCGTACCCCCTTGCAGATGGCTACTGCTTCTTTGGACATAGACTTTGGGTACGACACGTGATGCTCCATGATGGACTGGAACAGCTCGTCTTCATCTTCTCCATCGAACGGCGGCTGCAACGGAAAAGCAAAAGCGCCGGTGTAAAAACAGATCTGTGAACAAGTGGCCGCCTCGTCTGAGCCCGTGTTGTTTTTTCCCACATTCAAACGGAGTGGTTGTGGGCAGCGCGCAGAGGAGAGGTCAAACCGTGCCAGTGTTCGTAGTCAATGGTCGGTGATTCATTGTGAAAAGGCAGCACTCGTGTCTCTCGTTCGTACAGACCTGCCCTGCCAGCATCTCGTAGAGTAGCACTCCATACGCCCACCAGTCCACAGACTTCCCGTACGGCTGGTAGGCAATGATCTGCAAGCACATTACGGATGAACAAAAACCTACAAATATTGAATAACACCATCTGAGAGGACGCTTTTCCCACCGGCAGCTCGAACTGGCCCATGTTCAAGTTTAAACTGTTACTAAGACGACGCGTGTATTAAAAACAGCAGGTGTCTAAAAGGCACACACACACGTGAGAGTTTGAGTGTTGCCAACCGGGCGTCCTGGAGTCTATATGTCCCCCCCGGTGTCCCAGTGTATATGGCTCCGCCCCCGGTGTACTGGAGTGTATGCCCCCCCCGGTGTCCCAGTGTATATGGCTCCGCCCCCGGTGTACTGGAGTGTATGCCCCCCCCCCCCGGTGTCCCAGTGTATATGGCTCCGCCCCCGGTGTACTGGAGTGTATGCCCCCCCCCCCCCGGTGTCCCAGTGTATATGGCTCCGCCCCCGGTGTACTGGAGTGTATGCCCCCCCCGGCGTCCTGGTGTCTATGGCCCCCCCCCGGCGTCCTGGTGTCTATGGCCCCGCCCCCGGTGTCCTGGAGTCTATGGCCCCCCCCGGCGTCCTGGTGTCTATGGCCCCGCCCCCGGTGTCCTGGAGTCTATGGCCCCCCCCCGGCGTCCTGGTGTCTATGGCCCCCCCCGGCGTCCTGGTGTCTATGGCCCCGCCCCCGGTGTCCTGGAGTCTATGGCCCCCCCCGGCGTCCTGGTGTCTATGGCCCCGCCCCCGGTGTCCTGGAGTCTATGGCCCCCCCCGGCGTCCTGGTGTCTATGGCCCCCCCCCGGCGTCCTGGTGTCTATGGCCCCGCCCCCGGTGTCCTGGAGTCTATGGCCCCCCCCCGGCGTCCTGGTGTCTATGGCCCCGCCCCCGGTGTCCTGGAGTCTATGGCCCCCCCCCGGCGTCCTGGTGTCTATGGCCCCCCCCAGCGTCCTGGTGTCTATGGCCCCGCCCCCAGTATCCTGGAGTCTATGGCCCCCCCCCGGCGTCCTGGTGTCTATGGCCCCCCCCGGCGTCCTGGTGTCTATGGCCCCGCCCCCGGTGTCCTGGAGTCTATGGCCCCCCCCCGGCGTCCTGGCGTCTATAGCCCCTGGCCCTCTGCTCAACTCAAAGGGGGACTTGGAGCCTAAAGCGAAACATCATAAGGGGCTTTTCACAGGCTCCACCCCTTCTTCTTTAAATGACCTTTAAACTTGTGATAAAAGGATAAGCTGCCTATAACCTGAGTCTCACTGATGCCCTCCACCTGTTGTGGTCAAAGTATAAAACTACAGAGAGACCTGGATGAAGTGTAATGACTGCAATGAGCCTGTTGTAGCCTAAGGACCTCCCTCTGGGGCCCGTCTCGCCTGTAGCCACGCCTCCGGGCTTCATCAAACTCCACCCACCTCTGGGGCGATGTAGTCCGGCGTGCCGCAGAAGGTCTTGGTGGTCTCGCCGTCCCACATGTTCTCTTTGCACATGCCGAAGTCTGCGATCTTGATGTGGCCCTCGGAGTCCAGCATGACGTTGTCCAGCTTCAGATCACTGCACATGTGGCTTCGGTTAGACCTTCTGCCGCCAAACACCCGCAGACAAACAGCCCTTTGACACTCACCGGTACACGATGCCCTTGGAGTGGAGGAAGAAAAGTCCAATGGCAATCTCGGCCGCATAGAACCTGGGGAGAACCATAAAGAATCGCTCGTTACCCGCGACGACGGACGGACGGCGAGCGAAGGCACAACGTACGAGTCGGTTCTTACACAGCGTGAGGCTCTTTGAACTTGCCGACCTGCTGAATGTGGTACATGAGGTCGCCTCCGTTTATGTACTCCATCACGAAGTACAATCTGTCCTGAAACACAACGGGAAACAAAGTATTAGCATGTGTCCTACGTGCTAATGCTAATGTAGCGCGTTTAATTCAGACGGATTGATCACCCTGGGGAATGTGAACAAAAAAGAACTAAAGAACTAAAAATAATCATACTAAACATGATAAACCTAAATGTTAAGTGCGTTTAAATCTGATCATTTTTGTCATTGACAATAATCAAGAATAACATTTATCATGACCATAAAGTATGACATCGTGACATCCCGAGTCCACGGTACAAGTTCAGCCGTTACTATTGACGAAAGAAGGTTCATAAAGTACTTTTTACCTGTGCGATCTTTACCAATGGATGATCGTTTTACCGGTTCAAACAGTCAGAGGCGTCTTTTCCTTGCTTTTTGCCTACGACGTCACGAAAGGCGCTTGTACCGGACGGATTCACAGCGCTGGAGCTGAACTCGCAGGCCGAAGCCTCCGGGGGGCAGCGCGCCGAGGTTAAACCACGTCACCGCTTTGTCGTTTCGCCCGAGTTTACGCTGCGAAAAACTGGCGGAGTTAAAGTGTGCGATGTTACTAGTGTTTTTGGTAGTTTGCACACTAGATTTTCTTCTACTTGTTTGAAGACTTTTTTGACGCTTTCAAACACTGATTTTTAAACTCAAAATATCTGCAGAATAAGACGCCAAGAACGTTACAGCCAAAAACGCAAAAAAAGAAAATAACGGTGCGTTTTTAACCACAATGACGTTAAATACCGCACTAAAAACCGGCATTCTTTCTCCGACGGTCCGACTCGCCTCTCCACAGACCGGACTTGTGATCACATGGCCCGACGGTGAGCTGCCCGTCGCCATGGAGATCGTTACAGCACACTCCGGACGGTTCCAAAGTGTGGCTTCAGCGTCCTAGTTCCACAGGTCGCAGGTGGCACACCCGCCGCCCTCAAACGTTACACACTGGAGCTTTACATTTAACTTCCGCGGCGTTTCTATGGTGACCGAAGTGCAAAGTGGGCGTTACCATGGTCTGGAAGCAGGAGTGCAGCTGAGTGAGGAAAGGCGGTTTCCCCGACAGCGCCAGGACCCTCTTCTCCACCATGGTGCACTCCACGTCGTCGTCCTGGATCACCACGTCCTTCTTGAGGATCTTTATGGCGTACAGCTCGTCCGTGCCCTTCCGCTCCGCCAGCATCACCTGCGGGCCACGCCCAGACACGGCATGAACACGACATGAAAAAGCGGGTGCAGAGCCTTGAACATGACTTTAAAGCGGGCGCACCTTTCCGAAGCTGCCCTTGCCCAGGACCATGATGAAGTTGAAGTCGGACAGCTTGACGCGGTCCTGGTTTCCGTTGCTGTCGTATTTGCAGATGGAGGAGGAGGAGGAGGAGGAGTCTGCGGGCTTTCCCGGCCCCACCTTCCACCGCTGCCGCGTCCAATAACACAAAGACGTCAGAAAAGTGAGATCGCTTTGTATCGGCGAGGAGAGTGAAGGTGGAGGAGGAGGGTGGAGGAGGAGGGAGGAGGAGGAAGGTGGAAGGTGGAAGAGGAAGGCGGAGTATGAAGGCGGAGGATGAAGGCGGAGGATCAAGGCGGAGGATGAAGGTGGAAAGTGAATGTGGAGGATGAAGGTGGAGGGTGAAGGTGGAGGGTGAAGGTGGAGGGTGAAGGTGAAGGTGGAGGATGAAGGTGGAGGATAAAGGCGAAGGATCAAGGCGGGTGAAGGTGGAGAATGAAGGTGGAGAATGAAGGAGGAGGAGGAAGGTTTAGGATGAAGGTGGAGAGAGAGGGTGGAGGATGAAGGTTGAGTATGAAGGTGGAGGATGAAGGTGGAGGATGAAGGCGGAGGATGAAGGTGGAGAATGTGGGCAATTAATCAATCAAATTCATTAAAAAGTGGTTCAGTTTTCTTCCGTAGTTCCATTTCTTCTTTGAATTCTGACATTCCCAGATGAATAACATGTAATAACTGTTAATATGATGATAATTATCACATTTATTTATCAGAGATGAACCTCAACCGAGACATTTACAATTTTTGCACATAAACTGAATGAAATGTAAAGAATCGCTCCCTTGTAACTTAAAGAATCACCTCATGGACGTTTGGACAGTTTTCTTATATTTACTCCATGTTGTGATTCTACACGTCCTCCAAACAACCGGACGACACAATCTTAGCCACTTTGTCCCACTTTGTCCCACACGCAAACGCCGCCGCTTTACCTCAAACTTCTGTCGCAGCTCCTCGTTTCCGTCCTCGCCCTCCGGCTGCACCGGGACGTTGAAGTATTCCCCCTCCTCCTGGGCCAACAGCTTGAACCTGAAAACACAGGAGGTCTCGGTCAGATCCCGTCCAGGAGCCACGACCACATGGAAGGAGGCGTTTACCATCCGTCCACTTCCTGCTTCTGCAGCTCGGAGATGCCGAAGGAGAGCGAGCCCATGAAGTCGTTGCGGCTGGTGAGGTCCCAGTCCCACACCTCCACCGAGAGGCGCCGGTCCTTGTCGCTCTCCTTCAGGGTGCTGCGCGAGAGGAACCAAACGTCACGGTTTGAGGCAACTTTTCCCCAATCGTCTTTGCACTTTGTCCGGTTTGAGTTTAACGAACCATACACAGCGGCGTGGACAATTTTTGATACATTATACTTTTTCTAAGGTGTTTGGTATACATGCGTACGCGGAGACGTCATACATCTGGGAGTTCCCCATAGCGGCCATTTTGAAAGGGGCAAGCGATATACTAGCAACCACCACGACCATCCTTTTCTACGGCATAATGCGCTACGAATACTTTGATTCTTTAGACGATAACGGCAAACTAAAAGGTACACGACAAAGCTCTCATTACTTGGTCTGACATATATCCTGGATATCGTATGTAGGAGAGGTGTTGTTGTGCCCCTTTCAAAATGGCGGACTCGGTTGCTACTGTACAAGTTCCCGGATGTGCGAACGCATGTATAGGAATTTGGTACCATTTTAACATATTTTCATTAAAAAAAGGGTTCCATAACTCAAAGAAAGGTCGAAAAACATTGCTCGACCAGTATTGGAGCCTCTTAGGATCACAACTTGCACTTTTTCAGTATTTTGAGTTTGTAAATTGCAACTGATGAAACGATGCACATCCTGAACTTGCCGGAGTTGAAAAATTAAGGCATTAACACGAATTTAAAACACGCAAATCTGTAAAACTTGTCCTTGATTATCGCACGAAAACAAACACAACAGTGCGAGTCGTTTCTGCCGGTTGTGGTCAATGTTCACGTACAAACTGAAGGTCTCGTTGAACACGGGGTTGAGGCAGCTCTTGATGGTCCTCGTCTTCTGCTTGCTCTCGCTCTTGGGGTCGGGGATGAGCTTCAGCTTCACGTAGGGGTCCGACAAGCCGTTGGGGTCCATGGGCACCAGGTTCTTTCCCTGCATGACTGAAGGTCCAATGGGAAAACGACGTGATCAGGAAATGCGTTTATCGTTATCGTGGATATTTCGCAAACAACGACAGCAACAGCAACGACAGCAACATCTCACACAGTATCGTTCTTACATTCTTACTGAACAAAAGCTCAAATGTCACTTTTGTCACAGAGTTCTGTTTGAGTTCAGTTTGAGTTCAGTTTGGGTCCCGTTTAAGTCCCGTTCAAGTCCCGTTCAAGTCCCGTTCGAGTCCAGTTCGAGTCCAGTTCGAGTCCTGTTCGAGTCCTGTTCGAGTCCTGTTCGAGTCCTGTTCGAGTCCTGTTCGAGTCCTGTTCGAGTCCTGTTCGAGTCCTGTTCGAGTCCTGTTCGAGTCCTGTTCGAGTCCTGTTCGAGTCCTGTTCGAGTCCAGTTCGAGTCCAGTTCGAGTCCAGTTCGAGTCCAGTTCGAGTCCAGTTCGAGTCCAGTTCGAGTCCTGTTCGAGTCCTGTTCGAGTCCTGTTCGAGTCCTGTTCGAGTCCTGTTCGAGTCCTGTTCGAGTCCTGTTCGAGTCCTGTTCGAGTCCTGTTCGAGTCCTGTTCGAGTCCTGTTCGAGTCCTGTTCGAGTCCTGTTCGAGTCCTGTTCGAGTCCTGTTCAAGTCCTGTTTGAGTCCTGTTTGAGTCCAGTTCGAGTCCAGTTCGAGTCCAGTTCGAGTCCAGTTCGAGTCCAGTTCGAGTCCTGTTCGAGTCCTGTTCGAGTCCTGTTCGAGTCCTGTTCGAGTCCTGTTCGAGTCCTGTTCGAGTCCTGTTCGAGTCCTGTTCGAGTCCTGTTCGAGTCCTGTTCGAGTCCTGTTCGAGTCCTGTTCGAGTCCTGTTCGAGTCCTGTTCGAGTCCTGTTCGAGTCCTGTTTGAGTCCTGTTTGAGTCCTGTTTGAGTCCTGTTTGAGTCCAGTTTGAGTCCAGTTTGAGTCCAGTTTGAGTCCTGTTTGAGTCCTGTTTGAGTCCAGTTCGAGTCCAGTTCGAGTCCTGTTCGAGTCCTGTTCGAGTCCTGTTCGAGTCCTGTTCAAGTCCTGTTTGAGTCCTGTTTGAGTCCTGTTTGAGTCCTGTTTGAGTCCAGTTTGAGTCCAGTTTGAGTCCAGTTTGAGTCCAGTTTGAGTCCAGTTCGAGTCCAGTTCGAGTCCAGTTCGAGTCCAGTTCGAGTCCAGTTCGAGTCCAGTTCGAGTCCTGTTCGAGTCCTGTTCGAGTCCTGTTTGAGTCCTGTTTGAGTCCTGTTTAAGTCCAGTTTAAGTCCTGTTTAAGTCCTGTTTGAGTCCAGTTTGAGTCCAGTTTGAGTCCAGTTTGAGTCCAGTTTGAGTCCAGTTTGAGTCCAGTTTGAGTCCAGTTCGAGTCCAGTTTGAGTCCAGTTCGAGTCCAGTTCGAGTCCAGTTCGAGTCCAGTTCGAGTCCTGTTCGAGAAGTCCTGTTTAAGTCCTGTTTAAGTCCTGTTTAAGTCCTGTTTAAGTCCTGTTTAAGTCCTGTTTAAGTCCTGTTTAAGTCCTGTTTAAGTCCTGTTCAAATCCTGTTTAAGTCCAGTTTAAGTCCAGTTTAAGTCCAGTTTAAGTCCTGTTTAAGTCCTGTTTAAGTCCAGTTTAAGTCCAGTTTAAGTCCTGTTTAAGTCCTGTTCAAATCCTGTTCAAATCCTGTTCAAATCCTGTTTAAGTCCAGTTTAAGTCCAGTTTAAGTCCTGTTTAAATCCTGTTTAAATCCTGTTTAAGTTCTCTTCGATTAAATACAAATCCCGGCTTCTGCTGCTCTGGATAAAGTGGCCTGCTTGCGTACGTTTGACAACACTTAACAGCAGTTTAGTGGCGCTGGCCCAAAATCAATCTGAAGTGGGCGGGGCACGTGTCCACTCGGGCCGCTACAGATGTGGGCCGATCGTTGGCTCATTGATCTCCTAATGGACTTTCCAGTGTGAGTTTTGGGGCAGATACGAAGCTAATAGCGAGGCTCGTAAAAGACATGTCCTGTGCATTTGTGTATTTGTGTCGTTCCTTACATTTGTCTCAGATTTTATTTAGGTTTTTTTTAAATGTTTTTCTTTTTGAACCGCGGCCCGTGAAAAGGAAAGTGTCCTCACTTCTCCTGAGAGACAAACTCAGAGCCGCTCGGGATAAAAGGGGCTAAAGCCGGTTTACAAGGGGGCGGGGCCAGTGCCAGCCGCCCAATTAGCAGAATTTACACACAAGATCCTGGAAATACACACAACTACTAAGAGATAATAATGAATCCAAATATAATCCATATAATTTTAGTCATGAATAACACTCGGCGCCACTAACGAACAACACTAGAGCTGTCTTTATCTTATCTGGGAGCTTAAGTCAGGGTAATTCAATCCATAAATCAATATCATCTTAGTAATTTCCATAACTGTTCACTAATAAAGATATTCCATTTAATCACATTTTAATTGACAGAGTAATTGATCATCTTGGTTTTAATTGGAGCCGATCCTCTGTCAGTGCGAGCGTGTTGTCCGGAGCCCTGTTTAGGCCCTGGGGGCGCGGAGTCATGGTCATCGTTTAGGATCTTTTAAATGAGATGAATGGTTTGTTGAGCTGGTCTCCACGGCGACTCACTTTTGACGCTGAGGCTGTCTCCGTTGATCTGAGCCGTGATGTGGATGCGCCCTCGCCGCTCCGTGTGGTCCGTCCCGCACAGGCTGGGCACGTTGGCCACGCATCGCTTATGGATGTTCATCATACAGTCTGCAACAACAACAATAACAACAACACACAGCGCTTAAGGAACAGCACACAACACAAGAAAAGTACTGCAAACCATTACTACTCTTTAAATCACAGAACACGCCGCTATTCTTTTTGCAACTATAACTTATTATTGCTTATAAATAAAACGCTTTGGGTTTTAAAAAATGTAAGTAAAACTCTGCTTTAAATTTAAAATAATCTGGATTTTATTGTATATAATAGATTTTTTTAACATAATTTTTGTGTCATTTTGTACCAATTTGAGTATTATTGTTGGTAAAGTAAAAATACTCCATTATACTCAATATTATTTACACTTTCCTTTCTCTGTCGGAACAAACTAGATCTTTCACTCCAATTGGTTGCATTGTTATAGACTGACAGCTCATTAACGTAGTAATAAACAAACTAAAAGGTTATTGTAAGTACAATAAACCATGTTGTGTACAAGTCGAACACTGCCCCCAAAATAAGTCAAACAGAATTACTTCATGAATGCTTTTTTACTTTTGTTCAAATGTCCTAGGAACCCAGTTGAGTTTTGGATTGTTGTTGTTGTTGTGCTGCTTTTTGAACTGAACCCGTCTACATGGAAACATAGAAACGCAGTCTGTGGGTGTGACTGCTCGCCGCGTCCACCAGAGGTCAGCGTGCGTTCACTGTGAGCTCGGCCCTTCAGAGGAAAGTTATGGCCTCGTTCCATCTGGTGAATCTGGTGCGTTCAGACCACACGGCTCCGCTTACGGCGCCACCCGAGCTCCACCGGCGATTAAAAGTTAAAGAGGCGTGACCCGGCGCCGCGGCGTTTAGGGTTCCTCGCCTCACCTCCCGGGACACGGCCCATCGCCGCAGACGAGCGGTTAATTACACGGACGAAACGTGCAGTGTAGTTTAGGAACTGTGTAGTAACATATAAATACAATCACTATTAGCAAATGTCATGATAATAGTCTTATTTATCTGACATTTATTTATTGAGCAATATTTTTCAGGTTTAATATTGATTATGTCAGTGATTGAGCCATAAATAAATCTCCAAATTAAATAAAACTAAAGTGTTTGATTCTGGATTTTCTGCTGATTTTAAAAGTGACGTATGACAGTTTTTTACGACTTTCTAATTTTGACTGTATTTATTTATACCTGTTGTACATATAAATGATAGTTTTACACCAATCAAGCAGGTATTTCTGTAGAAAATGTTTAAAACTATGTAGAAAATGACAGGAAGTGACATCACACCAGGGACACTTGTTCCAGTCAAAGTTTATGCAGAATTTACACAAACAAACAACTTTTTTGACTCTAAACATGAATTCAACAAAATAAAGTCACTCTCATATATTTTTATTTGTATTTTTTTTTTTTTTAATTTTGAGACAAGATGAGTTTTGGCCCAGTGTTTGCTGCGTGATTTCCTAGTGTGATGTCAATTACAAACTTATAAACCTAAAAAATTTGCAATGCAATTTGTTTAGCAAGATTCTAAATATCTTAACCACGTTTTAGTTTAATGAGTGGTCCAACCTGTAGGGGGCGCTTTAATTATGATTTGGTTTATTACTAGGAGTTGAAAAATAATTGCCATATTTTCTGCAGTAATGTGATGGATTTACAGCCGTGACCAGTCGTTATTTGGCCTTTTTGTTTAATAATAAAAATCTAAAAATGTGAATACATAAAATTTTCATTGTTTAACTTCAAAATAGTCCGTGTAAACTGGAAAAACTATGAACGTATGCGATGGTTTTACACCTCGTGGATGAAGAGAAGAGGGTTTGTCTTAAAATGGAAGAGAATCCTACAAACACTGACATTATCGGTTCAACGTGAGGGTCAAACGTCTGCCATTTTAACAGCCTAAAAAAGTTAGTCAGGACCTGAGCACATGTCTGTGTTTCAGGATTCACTCCGTTATCGCAATCGTGCTCGGATCATTGTTCCTCATTCTTCTGAAACACACCATTTCCTTGGAAGTAACGGCTGCTAAACCGGTTCACGTGGCGACATCAGGCCAGGTTAGGAGTCAGGCCTGTGGAGAGGCGGTGCTTTTAAGTGTGGTGAAATCACCTTTTGGCTGAAATGTAACTCGAGAGGGTTTTAAAAGTACATTGTTTAATCTACAATAAAGCTGTAGTGAAGCCGATTTCATCTCGTGAGTCAGAGGGGGAAGTGACAGATATTTTCCACTTGTCAGAGATCCGTACAGCTGGATTATTACTCCGGATGCCCGTCCTGTAGAGCACATTACTCTGATTGTTTGTCCAAACAGTGACACTGGCAAAGCGCTGGCCGCGTGTTGGCGCAATATTTCTCGGAACATTTCCCCGTAACGCAAACAAAGAGGTCTGTCAGTGACATAATCCCAGGAAAATGTATTTGCATGACACACACAAATAAGTTGGAGGTGAAGATTACCGCGACGGCACAGTTGTGTTTGCCAGATAATAAAACAAAACGCCTCTACAATAACTCTAATAAAACCAGGTTTGTGCCGCTCACGACATCAACACTAAAGCTCCACACGAAACATTTATGATGATCATCTCACAAAAGGATCGTTGTCATGTCTTTGAAGAGAAATAACTCTTGCCATTTGAAGCGTGTTCGCAGAGAGTAAACTTTAGGTACTTTTTAGCTCCTGTTTAGGGTGCAGCTATTGTCAAGTCAGACATACAACAGTGACTTTGTTGGGAAATATGTTTTGAGATTTGGAAAAACGTTGGGTTTATCCTGTCTTGGGTTGGGTTTATAGTCCTGAATACTTACTACATACTAGTTGTACTGTTCATGTCATTGCTTGTTGGAGCTGGAGCCAGTTGGACACGTTTGGAGCCTCTGTTGCCGTGTCAACACAGCCGGAGTTAGTTCTTGGTACAGTTCTGTGCGAAAATTCTTTCAACGTATCATTTTATATCGTATTTCCTCCATCATACAGCCCACCTGATTTATATAGACCAGTCCAGTGTTTGTAACAATGCACTGGGTCACATACAGTTTACCCTAAATAAAGTCTATGCTAACACCTAACCTTATCAGAAATGGGATTGTTATTTGACTTATCTTATTTCATAATTTAGTCTAAATTTAGTGAATTGAACTCACAGGGTCTTACCTGTGCAGTAAATTATCTGAATATTATTTGAATATTAACCGTTTAATATTCTAAAGGCCTATGAATGAGATTTTTACCAAATTAGACGCTAAAGTGGAGGGCATGTTGATCATTACAGAAAGTCCATGTTTCCTGTGTCATTTTAATGTAACTGTTGCTCTGTCTTCTCTGCGGAAGATCCAGAAAACAATTGGTTTTATTACTACATCAATTTAAATAATTAATTAGTTGCGACAAATTGATTAACTCGTCTCTGCCCTACAGTAATCTAAACACCAATGACTATTATTGATGTACTGTCAACAGAGCTTAGACCTATAATCCTTTATGCGTGATGTGATAAAGGTACAACAAAAACCCTTTCTAGTGGAGGGTCTGGTCTATATTGCTTTGGCTGGCGGTTTGTTCACAGTATGACAACATTTATTCTATATTATCCATCCGTCTCGTTTGTTTTGGGATCATCCTATGGTTCATAATTATTGGACCGAGGTTCATAACGCCAAAAACTTTTTGTGGTGCCCTCATTTCCAATTTGACTTCACAACTATGTATTTGGGCCTCAGAACTCCTGCTATGGATACCTTTGGAGCAGAATTCATGACAACGAAATGGATGACACAAACCGAACCAACAATCGCACTGGACCAAAACTATAAGAGACGTTCAATTTGTTTTGAATAAATATACATTCCGACTTAATTTGGAAATGGACAAACTTGACAGACTTTAGACCACATGGGACTTACACACTGGACAAAATGTGCCGCAAGTCATGTGGGTCTCTTTTTTGTTTATTTGCACTCTTCATGTTCTGTGGGTTAGCCTCTCCACAGACATGACTTGTAACTTGGCCTGGAGAAAAGCAGGCGGCGAACCCTCCACTAGACAAGATACATGTAGCACCAGAGGCAGACCGAGCAAGAACAGAAAAAGGTAACTACGTAAATATAACAAAATCTAGCCCTAGAGGAGTCCAAACCCAACCGTCCACGTTACAATCCCCCGTCTACATCGTACGGCGCGCGTTTGGTACTTACGGTCACACTTCATGCCTTGATGGAGGAGGCCGTAGAGCAGCGAGCCGCAGTGGTCGCAGAAGGTGGGGCTGGAGTACGTGTGCACCCTGAACTTGTGTTTGCTCCGGGGATCCTGCGCACAGGGAAAAGGCCGTTCATTATTCCCATTAAGTCGAGTGCTGAGAGCGCCTATCTCTGGCCGTTAGGGACACAAATTCAATTAAAAGGCCCAGTGATTGAATTGTGCGGTGAAGAAAAGCATGTGTTCTCTGGTTTAGCGTTAAGCAGCGTTGACGTGTACTGTAAATAATGGTTTAGTTAGCCCTAATGTGTCAACAAGAGACACATTATTTTGCTCTCTTAGAAACATTTATTTAAGAACAGTGGAATTTCTGTGGGGGGGGGGAAATCCTGCCAACAACGCCATTTGTAATAAAGTGGTGCGTCGTACATAAAGACCAGGACCCAGGCAGATGGTTAAAAGTGTGTTTACTCATCGATCAGGATGCTCCGCTTTGTGTCGAGGCTTTGCAATGAATACAGACAGAACAATCAGATACACTTCTATGCAAACTAGTACAAAATGGGCGTACATAATGAGTCCCATGTAAAGAATATACATTTCGCAGAAGAGTAAGAACAGAAAAATATCTTGCGTAAAGAGGCCCCCTTAAGTAGTAGAGAAATAATGGTTACTTGTGTTCTTCTTGGTATATTAACAGATCAAAAATAAATCATTGCGATAACAATAATCAGATTGTATTTTTGCAATTCGTCAAAGTGTTGGAGGTGAAAAAGAATCACAAAAGTGTCAATGGACGGTAAAAAGAAACACGTAATACCTTGTACTCTTGTTTGAAAGCTTGCGCAGAACGTTTTTTTCCCCTTTTTAATACTCTTTTACAGCATTTTGGTTTTCTTCTTGACGATACACTCAATGTACTATTATTGTGTAATCTGGAATATTGCATTGTTCTTCAGACAAAGTGATAAAATACCCTGTAGTGAAAGTAGAACAATCTCCAGTGTGGTAAACGGGGGATTTCAGGGCTTTTCTTCACTTCCTTTAGGCCACAGCACTTTCTGGTTGCAGATCCTCCTCTCG
The DNA here is from genome assembly GCF_026437365.1 of Eucyclogobius newberryi. Classification (NCBI taxonomy): domain Eukaryota; kingdom Metazoa; phylum Chordata; class Actinopteri; order Gobiiformes; family Gobiidae; genus Eucyclogobius; species Eucyclogobius newberryi. Next base: position 35,932,216 of record NW_027316056.1, on the reverse strand, counting down.
TGTTGCATGCGGCGTATCCAAGTCTATAATTATTGTAATACCTGGTTTTTAAGTTTGCGTCCTGCGGTCAATAGTCACTAGCATGTTTGCGTATATTTAGAAGGTGAACGCAAGTATTGATACCAAGACTTACAATTAGAGGTGGGCACGGGTGGACTTGGTGCCCACGTGTCTCCCTCAGATGACGCCGGCCACGTGTTTGCGCCGTTCCTTTTCCCTTCTGTTCTACACGATACTTCCATAAGACCTGACCATTCATCCATACACACCCTGACCTTTGCTGACCTTCCCGGTTCCCTGTTTTATGTTGTTTTAAGTTTGGTTGGTAGGTCATCTGCTGTGGATTTAGCGCTCGGCCATAATACAGATTGGGGCAAGTTGAAGCTTTTGGAGTTTTAAGACAAATACTTAAACTCAGTTGTATTTCTTTGGGTTTTGGCAACGGCGTTTTTTGATAAACCTAGCTTCTTTTTTGGGCGTTTTATGTGGTGGCCTGGGTCGAGGCGTTTGGTGGATTCTCTCTTGCGGGAGAATCCTTTGGTTCCTGCGAGAACGTCTTTGTTTGATTCGACAATGCTGGAATGAGCATTTGGACCCGTTTTCAGTACATCAGGTGCGGACAGCGATTGACTTTGTGTCGAGTTTGAGACGGGAAAAGTGAAATTGGAGCAGGTGAAAGAAGGCCGAAAACCTGAGGTGGCCCATTCCTCCTGCAATAATTTTGCCTCTCAGGACGGCTTTGGCTGCATCAAGGAAGACATTTCCTCAATTTCAAGTCTTGGCCTACTTCAGAAGAGCACCAGTTTTTATTACTCCAAGTACAATCACTGCACTCAAATCAGACAAAATTACTTTGCATCGCCACCAAATCATAATGCAAGTACATCAAAGGTACATCAAAAATTCACTTATGCTTCAAATCAGGATTTGTTTGCCTGGCTGCTCCGGTTCGTTTGGGTCATCGTGAACACGCAAACAAACACTTTATTTTCACTTTTGCTGGATTTAATGGGGGAAAAGTGGCCAATTATTCATCCAGTATTAAGCTGGACAGGTACCGTATTTTCCGCACTATAAGGCGCACTGTCAATGAATGGTCTATTTTTGATCATTTTTCATATACAAGGCGCACCGGGTTATAAGGCGCATTAAACAAAACAAGACGTGCACCACACAAGATCGCTTCGAGGTCAGTGAGCACAACCACAATTAATCCATATAATACGGTGAACTGGATTATAAGGCGCACTGTCGTTTTTTGAGAAAATTAAAGGCTTTTAAGCGCGCCTTATAGTCCGGAGAATACTGTAAATGTGATAATGTGATAACAGAAGTCCTGCTCCAAGTTTGTTGAAGTGAAGCGGATCAGGCAGAGCTCTGAGTCTCTCCCTCATGTTTCTCTGTCGTTCTTTGGCTGATGTTGTACACAGCGCCTCTACAGGTGAGGTGGACAGGAATCTTACTGGACATTTGGTTGGACTGATAAGTGTTTTGTGAACGTGAACTGGACCAGCTCAGAGAAAGACAATAAAGCGACTTAAGTCCCAATCGAACAGACTCTGCTTCAAATTGTACTGAGAATTCGACCTAAAACGATGATTCTCCAGCACGCAAAGTCTGACTAAAGAAATGCTTTGCTCTGCTGGTGGCACCACATCTTTTAACTGGTAACTTATCAAATCAGTTCAAGATTAAGTCTAAAACATGACTAAATAGTACATCTGAATTTAGACTAATCTTTTGAGAAACCGGTCCAGGAAAAACAAAACATTGTGACATTTTCATACCACTGAGTATATCATGCAACATTTTGGAAAAAAAAACGCACACTTTGAAGAATATTGATACGTCAACACAAGTCACAATGCTTTTCAAACAGTTTAAGTGTCACAAAGAGAAGGGTCGTTAGCTGGAGAAGCCACGCAGCACATTTCCCTCTCTGATATGTCTAAGAATGGTTAAAGATGGACAAGTCAGCAGGAAACAGGCCTGTGTGTGTGTGCGTGCGTGTCTGTGTACTTACAGGAAGTCATTTAAGACACGCACACATGGACAATTGTTAAATGTGCTGCTGACTGGGCTAATGTCATTAATGGGACGAGCCAATAAGTGACCAAGAATGAATATTTAACTTGCTGTTGTCGTGGCGTCCTAAGCCGAGCGTGTTGGGGTTAGTGCTGGTGGTGTTGGTGTTGTACTCACGTCGGAGGCAGGCCCCTTGTCAGCCCCCGGACATGAAAAGGTGACGTATTCATGGCAACGCTTGTGGACCACAAAACAGCACACTGCAAAAAAAGGCAAGAGAAGAACGGAGCGTCAGAAGAATGGCAAAAAGGTGAAAAAAAAAAACGTTTTGGGAGAATTCGGCGTTCACCACATGAGAGCTGCGTCAGACTTTACTTAGATTTAGTGTCTAAACCTCACAATCTCCCGCTCGAAGCAGATAACACACAAAACACGCTCCAAAGACAATGACGGTTTACAGCCTTAAAGAAAACATGTCGTATGCTTTTCCTGGGATTTTGTTCTAATCCCAATGTTGCTCTAAAAACGGGTCCATAGACTTCCAGCTCAAAACTGTAAAAGACATTTAAAGAGCAAAGTCAGAACAGAGCTGTGGGCGTGTCTGAGTGGCAGGTGAAAGCTGGAATTTTTTGTACAATGGCGCCTTGACTTAGGGCTGAACGATTTGGGAAAAAAAATATAAAATTCCAATATTTATACGGAATATTGTGATCGCGATTAGATTTGCAATTTTAGTTTTTAATAATAGGATTCTGTTCAAAGTTCACTGTTTAAAAATGCGTTCAGGAGAATTGACTAAAACAAACGAGTCTTTTGTAGCTTGTGGAGGAAATGATGGAACTTGGCGATTTGCCTCTTTTCAAATTGGAATTTCACTTGAATTGAAATGAACACTGCAGCAAAACTTTGATACAGTCAATGCCATAAAGATTTCGCCAACACTGAGGGAGTTATCAGGCTTTTCCGACGTGGGGAAAAACGTAAAAAAAAATTGAAAAATCGCCTTTAAATGGAGGAACGTGTGGCCCACTATAGTCTAATCTTCTTCAAACATCGAACCTTGTATTGCATCTTTGTTGGCTTTTTCCTCCTTGTCAGATGGACGGCCTCGTTATTATTGGGATATCGTTTATTGCGTCAGACCATATTCCAATAGATACTTTTGCAGCCCTATTTTTACTCTTGAGTTCAAAGAGTCGTCTGAATGAACGTTAAGGACAAGTGCTGAGAGAGCTACAAATACAAGTATCAGTGTGTACGTTACACAACTTTTCACAATATTCACATTTGTACTGTACTGGTCCCAGTTTGAGCCAATTCTGATGTAGACTTGGTTTGGTCCCATTTTAGTCCTGGTTTAGTCCCGTCTTTGTGTTTCGTTTCAGGTTTAATCCCAGTTACTGCAGTACTGTGTATCTGAGCATCAGTTTGAGTGGACACACTGTCATTAAAAGTACTGTAGTTTCCACGTGAGGAACATGTAGTTTCTTCCACATTAATACAAATCCTCAGGGTCTGGGGGATAATTGCAGACGTGTTCAGTCACAAATGTATTCCTATATTTAGAACATCTTGGCCAGTTGTATAAACAGTTCCTCATCACTGCAAGAAGTGAAAACAAGTCCACGAAAAAAATTGTGTCGTTTCTCAGGTCACGGAAGTGTTTTAGCAACGATCTGAATGTATAGTGTATAATGTAACGAAGAATAATACATGTCCCATTCCACGCCGACCCTACAGTATTGCACATGTAGATCCATCACTCATTCACACTGCTACGCCCGCTCTGTGCCCGCTCCCCCCGCTCTGTGCCCTGGCGCCCGCTCTGTGCCGCCCGCTCTGTGCCGCCCGCTCTGTGCCGCCCGCTCTGTGCCCCGCCCCGTGCCCCGCCCCGTGCCCCGCCCCGTGCCCCGCCCCGTGCCCCGCCCCGCTCTGTGCCCCGCCCCGCGCCCCGCCCCGCTCTGTGCCGCGGCGCAGCTCGCTCTGTTTACATATTTGTGTGCAGCCGTTTGTGAGGGAAGTGGGTGGGCCAGTCGCACAGGCAGATACCTGAGACTCATTTCAGGTCGGTGCAGTTTAAGCGCCGCTGAGCCACAGAGTGTTCAGTGTGTTTACTACGAGAGCAGAAGGTTAGAGAGAAGAGCGAGAAGGAGAGAGGGAAGAGCGAGAAGGAGAGAGAGAAGAGCGAGAAGGAGAGAGGGATTAGTGAGAAGGAGAGAGGGATTAGTGAGAAGGAGAGAGGGAAGAGCGAGAAGGAGAGAGGGAAGAGCGAGAAGGAGAGAGGGAAGAGCGAGAAGGAGAGAGGGAAGAGCGAGAAGGAGAGAGGGAAGAGTGAAGGAGAGAGGGAAGAGTGAAGGAGAGAGGGAAGAGTGAAGGAGAGAGGGAAGAGTGAAGGAGAGAGGGAAGAGTGAAGGAGAGAGGGAAGAGCGAAGGAGAGAGGGAAGAGCGAGAAGGAGAGAGGGAAGAGCGAGAAGGAGAGAGGGAAGAGCGAGAAGGAGAGAGGGAAGAGTGAAGGAGAGAGGGAAGAGCGAGAAGGAGAGAGGGAAGAGTGAAGGAGAGAGGGAAGAGTGAAGGAGAGAGGGAAGAGTGAAGGAGAGAGGGAAGAGCGAAGGAGAGAGGGAAGAGCGAGAAGGAGAGAGGGAAGAGTGAAGGAGAGAGGGAAGAGCGAGAAGGAGAGAGGGAAGAGCGAGAAGGAGAGAGGGAAGAGTGAAGGAGAGAGGGAAGAGCGAGAAGGAGAGAGGGAAGATCGAGAAGGAGAGAGGGAAGAGCGAGAAGGAGAGAGGGAAGAGTGAGAAGGAGAGAGGGAAGAGCGAGAAGGAGCGAGAAGGAGAGAGGGAAGAGCGAGAAGGAGCGAGGGAAGATCGAGAAGGAGAGAGGGAAGAGCGAGAAGGAGCGAGAAAGAGCGAGAAGGAGAGAGGAAAGAGCGAGAAGGAGAGAGGGAAGAGCGAGAAGGAGAGAAGGAAGAGTGAGAAGGAGAGAGGGAAGAGCGAGAAGGAGCGAGAAAGAGAGAGGGAAGAGCGAGAAGGAGAGAGTGAAGAGCGAGAAGGAGAGAGGCGAGAAGGAGAGAAGGAGAGAGGCGAGAAGGAGAGAAGGAGAGAGGGAAGAGCGAGAAGGAGAGAGGGAAGAGCGAGAAGGAGAGAAGGAAGAGCGAGAAGGAGAGAGGGAAGAGCGAGAAGGAGAGAGTGAAGAGCGAGAAGGAGAGAGGCGAGAAGGAGAGAGGCGAGAAGGAGAGAGGCGAGAAGGAGAGAGGGAAGAGCGAGAATGAGAGAAGGAAGAGCGAGAAGGAGAGAGGGAAGAGCGAGAAGGAGAGAGGGAACAGCATGGAGGCCACAGATAGATGAGATAAGTGTGCGAGAGAGTGTTTAGCGCAGCGTGGGGACTAAACTCTGTGTACAAACTCTACTCACAAGGACCTTCCTCCCTTATGAGGACAATATCAGGTCCTCATGGAGTGAATCCTTTCTCATTAGCTCAACGTGAGTTCAGACGTGGATCTGGGTCAGATTAAGGTTTGGTTTGAGGTGAAGTTTAGACAAGAAGTGATTAAGGATTAGGATCAGTCTCCAGGAAATGATGTGACGCGTGTGTGCGGTGAGGGAGGGGCCACAGCTGGGTCTGTGACACTGAGGAGGAGGTGCAGTGTGTGTGTGTGTGTGTGTGCGTGTGTCTGCGTGTGCGTGTGTGTGTGTGTGTGCGTGTGCGTGTGTCTGCGTGTGTGTGTGTGCGTGTGTGCGTGTGTGTGTGCGTGTGTGTGTGCGTGTGTGTGCGTGTGTGTGTGCGTCTGTGTGTGCGTGTGTGTGTGCGTGTGTGTGTGCGTCTGTGTGTGTGTGTGTCTGCGTCTGTGTGTGCGTGTGCGTGTGTGCGTGTGTCTGCGTGTGTGTGTGTGCGTGTGTGTGTGCGTCTGTGTGTGCGTGTGTGTGTGCGTCTGTGTGTGCGTGTGTGTGTGCGTGTGTGTGTGTGTGTGTCTGCGTCTGTGTGTGCGTGTGTGCGTGTGTGTGTGTGCGTGTGTGTGTGCGTCTGTGTGTGCGTGTGTGTGTGCGTCTGTGTGTGCGTGTGTGTGTGCGTGTGTGTGTGTGTGTGTCTGCGTCTGTGTGTGCGTGTGTGCGTGTGTGTGTGTCTGCGTCTGCGTGTGCGTGTGTGTGTGTGTCTGTGTGTCTGCGTGTGTGTGTGTGTCTGCGTCTGTCTGTGTGTGTGTGTGTGTGTGTGTGTCTGCGTGTGCGTCTGTGTCTGCGTCTGTGTGTGCGTGTGTGTGTGTCTGCGTCTGTGTGTGCGTGTGTGTGTGTGTCTGCGTGTGCGTGTGTGTGTCTGCGTGTGTGTGTGCGTCTGTGTGTGTGTGTTTTTCCACTAAAACAGCACAAACTGAATTAGTGTCTTCAGAAATCTGCTTTGTCACTCATACTCGCACACGTGCACAAACACACAGCTCAACACGGGCCCAGTGACCCGCCGAGAAAGTCCCTGCTCTGTTGCCTAGCAACCAGGCTGAGCCCTACGGTGGAGTCTTCTCTGAGCGCTCCATGTGTCTGACAGACAGCGCTAGCAGCAAATCAGAGCCGTGCACAAACATGGAGCCATCAGGAGAACAGCAGGACCATCACCACGAGCTTCTTCACACAAGTCACACCAGCAGGAGCACATGGACCGTCAGAGCAGCAAGCGCTCACATGTGAGGGACAAGTACACCAGAGCAGCAAGCGCTCACATGTGAGGGACAAGTACACCAGAGCAGCAAGCGCTCACATGTGAGGGACAAGTACACCAGAGCAGCAAGCGCTCACATGTGAGGGACAAGTACACCAGAGCAGCAAGCGCTCACATGTGAGGGACAAGTACATTCACAAGCGTCTGCTCGAGTCCGAGGCCCGAAGGACGAGACGTTTGAGGTGCATGAGACGTTTGAGGTGCATGAGACATGAGACGTTTGAGGTGCATGAGACATGAGACGTTTGAGGTGCAGAGGCATGAGACGTTTGAGGTGCATGAGACGTTTGAGGTGCATGAGACATGAGACGTTTGAGGTGCAGAGGCATGAGACGTTTGAGGTGCATGAGACGTTTGAGGTGCATGAAACATGAGACGTTTGAGGTGCATGAGACATGAGACGTTTGAGGTGCAGAGGCATGAGACGTTTGAGGTGCATGAGACGTTTGAGGTGCATGAGACGTTTGAGGTGCATGAGACGTTTGAGGTGCATGAGACGTTTGAGGTGCATGAGACGTTTGAGGTGCATGAGACGTTTGAGGTGCATGAGACGTTTGAGGTGCATGAGACGTTTGAGGTGCAGAGGCATGAGACGTTTGAGGTGCATGAGACATGAGACTTTTGAGGTGCAGAGACATGAGACGTTTGAGGTGCATGAGACATGAGACGTTTGAGGTGCATGAGACATGAGACGTTTGAGGTGCATGAGACGTTTGAGGTGCATGAGACGTTTGAGGTGCATGAGACGTTTGAGGTGCATGAGACGTTTGAGGTGCATGAAATGTTTGAGGTGCATGAGACGTTTGAGGTGCATGGGACGTTTGAGGTGCATGAGACGTTTGAGGTGCATGAAACGTTTGAGGTGCAGAGGCACGAGACGTTTGAGGTGCATGAGTGAGGTGCATGAGACGTTTGAGGTGCAGAAGACCTGCTCTGAGCGTGTGCTGCAGAGGAAGACCTGCTCTGAGCGTGTGCTGCAGAGGAAGACCTGCTCTGAGCGTGTGCTGCAGAGGAAGACCTGCTCTGAGCGTGTGCTGCAGAGGAAGACCTGCTCTGAGCGGCACGAGGAAGACCCCAAAACTCTGAGCGTGTGCTGCAGATTCACCTGCAGCAAAACGTCAAAGAAGCGTCCAACACGTATGAGAGCGGATTGTCAGGGGTCCGATCAGCGGTCAGGGGGTCGGATCAGGGGTCAGGGGGTCCGAATCAGAGGGTCCGATCAGGGGAAGCACAATGAGTGAGATGCATCTTCTAAGAATTCAAGCAAAGCAGCTCGTAATAAACAAGCTCCATAGATCAAATCCTCCAGCCGTCCTGAGCGAGCCGAGCACAAAGATCTGCACTGCAGCGCCCACTGCACTGAACCATGACTTCACCTTAAGTCGATATATATATATATATATATATATATATATATAATATATATAAATATATATATAATATATATAATATATATAATATATATATATAATATATATATATATATCTCAGGGGCATATATATTGTGACAGCCCAATATTTGAAGTATTGTCACTTATATCTACCACGGAGATGTTGAGGTCAAAATGAAGCAGATTTGTCTTCTCACATCATGAGTAAAAGTAACACCTCGTTCTACAGCAGCAGCAGCAGCAGCATTAGCAGCAGCAGCAGCATTAGCAGCAGCAGCAGCAGCAGCAGCAGCATTAGCAGCAGCAGCAGCAGCAGCATTAGCAGCAGCAGCAGCAGCAGCAGCAGCAGCAGCAGCAGCAGCAGCAGCAGCAGCAGCATTAGCAGCAGCAGCAGCATTAGCAGCAGCATTAGCAGCAGCAGCAGCATTAGCAGCAGCATTAGCAGCAGCAGCAGCAGCAGCATTAGCAGCAGCAGCAGCAGCATTAGCAGCAGCAGCAGCAGCAGCATTAGCAGCAGCAGCAGCAGCAGCATTAGCAGCAGCAGCAGCAGCAGCAGCAGCATTAGCAGCAGCAGCAGCAGCAGCATATTCATCTATTCATCACAGTTTCATTCATTTCACTTTATCTCTTTAGGATTTTCACATTCATAATTCTGATAAAAATAATAAATAGAACATATTTATTCACATTATAAACATGGAGACGCTCTGAGCTAAACTGCATCTGAATATCTCGAGGCCTCACACTTTGAAGTCACTTAATTAATTTATCCGGCGCTGCGCCTCGCTCCAGCTGCACCGTCACAACCACAACCGCACTGACACCAGCCCGTCCTGTAATCAATACTGTATTGGCTGGACCCACTCTCAACGACAACGATAGCATTTCGTCCACTGATAAATCGTGCTGTAATCAATAGCACTGTCACTTAAACGCACCGACAACACCAGCGTTCCTCATTCTGCACAAGACAACTGGGTTTGGTCATCCTCCTTCCAGTTCCATTCTTTCACATTGGGCTGCAGATCTCAAGAGCAAATGCAAAATGTTTAAAGATTTTACACAAATCAACTTAATTTACATCATATTTAGAGACGAGACATTTCCCTCGTTCCCTTTTGAACGGAGTTTCCGCTCTTTAAAAGTGCCAATCTGGAGCAAAAACCCTGTTACTGAACAAGTAATCAGATAAATAAGATTTTAGACTGTTCAGCTTGACAAGAATGTACTCAACAACCACAAGAGACTTAGAGTTTAGCCTAAACAATAGCAATATTTATAATGCTTAACACTATTCAACACATAAGACTATACATTAAAATAAGATAATCCGTTATTGTCCACACATGGGGAAATTTAGATTTCATTACGCTGTATACAAACTATAAACATGGATTTATAGTTTTCAAATGTTTTATACCTCCTTTTGAAGGCATCTACTGACCCTGTTAGGCCACAGTTATTTTATTACTTGGTTTACGGATCCGCCGCACTTAGATTATTGATTTCTACAATATAAATAAAATAAATTATTATAAAAAAGGTTTTAATAAAGTACCACCGACAACGCAAAATAGCTTTAAATGAAATATAAAAAGCGGTATTCAAATCAAAAGATAAGAGCGTGTGAAGCAATTTTTCGTCATAATCCTGCGCGAGTCTGTGACGGACCCTGCGCGCGGCCACGGAAACGGCGTGCGGCCCCGGGAGCATGTGAAGCCCGTTTCCGTGTTTGCTACGCGCAGCGCCAACGCCTTAATATCGCAAATACACATTTTAAACCCGTTTTAGTTCTGGTCTTAATGAGTTTGAATACGCCTCGTTTTCTGAGGTTGTGTGGACTTCTGTTCACAGGGAGGTGATTCTACGCCATCACTACAGCGCTGCTCATATCCACAAGATCAAATCATTTTTATATTTTTAAGTGAACGAAAATGGGATTTGATGGTGCAAAATAGTCTGCATGATTAACAATGCCAACAGCCTTCTTTTGGAGTAAAAAAATAAGGTTGATGTTACTTATTTCCACATGAAACTATTGTACAATAGATTAAGTGAATTTTCACTTAAAAGTAGTTTAATTTGACCCATTATGGCAAAAATGTGACTGTCTGAATTACAGCAATGTGCCTTTTCCAATTTATATTTTCATTAAAAAGAATAGCTAATAATTTGATTGTACAGACACTCCATGTTATAGTTAGGTTCTTCATGTTTCTATTCCCAAAGATAATGCATTTGGTTTCATTCATTGAAAGCTTGTTGATATCAAACCATTCTTTTATTTTTTTTTTAAAGATCATTTTCTACAGTCTGCATTCATTGTGATTGGCCGATTCCTGAGCTACAGAGACCGGTGTCGTCTGCAAAAAGAAAACAGCTCAGTTTGTCCGTTGCCTCGACAACAACATCCATGCACGTAATAAACAATGTGGGGCCCAACGCGGAGCCCTGTGGAACACCCTTTGATCTCCATTAGATATGTTTTCAGCCGGTGAGAGCAGTTCCTTTGACACTATATCCCTCTATATACAGTTTGTTTATGATCAACAGAGTCAAAGGCCTCGCTTGGATCTATGAAAACACACTGTATACTCTTTTTTTATCCAGGCCAAAAAAAAAAGTGTTCCGGTAACCTCAAGCCTTGAAATAATTATTTTTACGTCCCCGTCAACATGGCTAATTCTGAACCGGTCACAAGTGTTTTATTGATGTGTAATTTATTTGGCAACATTAAAGACACAGTAGACACGGTGGTCTTTCCTCGTCTCCACCTCAGTCACAGTGAAGCCAAGTGCTACATACACCTCATATTTCCTCGTTTTATTAGCTTTTGGGTGACTTTTGTTTGTCTTGTTATAAAGGATGTCAAAATATTCATTTTAGTCACGATTATCATGGAGAAATATCACGATTATTCACAATTATCAGAAAAAAGTAAGAAAACATTATATATATATATATATATATATATATATATATATATATATATATATATATATATATATATATATATATATTTTAAACAATTAACTTCCCCACTCTTTAATACATCACATTCATTTAAAAATAAAATGGCCAGAAATGAATTAAACAATATGAAAGTATGCTTATTGGCCTCTCATTGTAGCTCTTTTAAGCATTATACAATTTATTAGTGAGATGAGCTCCATGGTAACGCTCAGGGGAGGGGCTTGAAACTTTGAGAAAGTCACTTTCCTTTGGCTCACGCTAACAACAAACAGATTTGTGAATAATGAAAAAAGCATTTACATGTAAGATTACACTATGGAACTACATGTCTCCTCTTCGCTCTTTCCCTCCCTCTGGGCCGCTCTGGTGGTGTGTCCAAAGCGTCCGATATGGAAAGCCAATGTGATCACACTCACACTATCGTGGCGTATTTTACAGCGCTTTTACAAAATAAAGCGGCGCTTTTTAACACCGAGCGACGTCTGGCGTAAATAAAGAGAACGCCGAGCGCTGTCAGTCTCTTTAGTCTGACGTTCTCTTTAGTCTTTCCATAGTCCGCCGCTCAAACGCCCCCGACGTGTTGCATCCTGATTTTCTCAGCGTGCACATACGCTACGCTGCCTTCCGCCGCTGTACAACTGCAACAATAATCGTGGACTGTAGTGTAGCACGTCCAGTTTGTGCATAGGAATCGCTGTGGGTATGTTCACCGCGCTGTTTTTGCCAATTAAAAATATATTAGGCCGCAGTTATTTTATTACTTGGTTTACGGATTTTTAAATGAAATATATTGCACAGGCGGATGAAATATATATATAATTTCAAAAGATGTTTTCTTCCGGATTTTTAATCTTTTTTTAAAGGCGTAATGGACGATTTTTTACCGATTTGAGAACTCAAGCGGAAGTGCGCATGCGCACTCCCCCCGTGCGGACGCAGAGAAAAGCCTCGTTGCCACACGTGCATTTGTTTATTAGTGCGACGGATCGCATCGCATCTCTCGTCTCCCGTAGATTTCTGTCTCTTCTGAGCTTGAACTGTCTTTCTCCATTTTAATTTTGTCCTGTACACTGAGGGAACTATATTATGATAGATCAATGATCTTAGACACAGGGACACGTGCTGCTCTCCTGGGGACGAGCTGCACGCGGCTGCAGGTGAGTTTTATGATTGATACGTGGCAGGACTAATCGGCAGTCCACGCCACGAGGAAATAAGACTCGTCAATTCAACTTTTAAATACATTTCAAAATCCTCGCACAGGTTTTGCAGACAGTTTTCTTTTCTCAGAAGTGACCGCTGTGCATTGAAGTGGCCTTATTGGTATGCAGATATTGCAGGGTTCAGAATAAGCGGTATCTTATCGCAAAATGCAACGCAATTTCTCTCAAATGCGATGCATTCGTCAGAAAAGTGTTTTTGTATCACAGCTTTTGCGATACAAAAAATTGTGTTCAATTGTATAACCAAAGCGCCTAAAAGTATTGATCACTCGCCAATCGATCGTCAACAAAAGGCATGACACAACTGTAGGACGCCGTGTTGACATGACAAGTCCCACTGCTGTCTCTGATCGCGAGTTTGAAAGTGGCAGGAGCCACAGTGCGGTAAAGTTAGCCACAGATTCGGACTTCCGAGGACAATAGTTCCTAAACGTAAAAGCCTTTGCAGATCATTCACATGCCAAAATACTCATATTTACACTGCCAAGTAGGGATGTGTACCGTTCCGCAGGACCGGATTCGGACTTGTAAAAACATTTCGGTTCAGGTCCAAAAAAACTGAAACCCCGGTGATTCAGTTCTGGACTCATACAAAATCTACCACTCACATTCTATATCCTTTACGTTCTAGAAGTAGTAAGCCCGGAGCCATCAGCGACGCACGAGTCTTCCCCGCGGCAGAAGTTGAAGCCGGCGCAATGAGTTTAAAGACGCGAGATCTTTAAGATCGCTGGCTTTATTTGAACCGTTTTAAGCCGCCGCGTGCGTCGCCGCTTGTGAGTTAGTTTAAGACGCTTGTTAAAGGAGCGGGTTGTGCTTTGGTTTGGTTTGGGTGTAAATATTGTAACTTCTCGCTCAGGTCAGTAATGCTGGTTTAGTGCTCACAAGTTGTCACTTTATTTCTTGAACAGAGTTGGTTAATGTTGGCCGTAACCATGGTGATAGAACAATAAAATCAAAAACCACCTGGTCTCCTGAGCCCGCTCTTAGCTCCGCCCCAGAGACCACACACACACACTAGAGACTAGGGTCGCTACAATATGAATAAAATAACTGTATTATGTTGTGGTGTGATGTAGGTGGGTTAATGTGCAATATACATATTTATACATCTAAGTAAATACTAAGTGAAAGTCATATTGTTTAATTGCTGGATTCATTAATTGGAGCTTATATTTTGTAATAGTATTTGTATTCTACAGTTGTTAAATATGGTCTTGTGTTTAATGCTGTTAATATGATGTATTGTGTGTAGTGTAAAATATTTTCATATTCTATTTTTGAGTTGATTGATTTATAGTGGTTCTAGTTGACTGTTATGCTAGTTTTTGAAGGTTTTTACATGACTTTGATGCCAATGGATCTGCAAAATTAAATAGTGGAAATGTATCTAAAAGGCATTAAACTTCAGGTGTGGGAACAGCCCAGTCAAACCAGTAATACACTTGACAAACATAATATCAGCTGAAACAGCTGCCCTAATACCAATACTCAACATGCTCTTGTTCAGAAGTTGTTCCTCTAGTAAAACACATGAATGTGTGTTAGCAGCTCGTAGCTTGTGATTTGTAAGTTTTAACTTCTGTTAAAAACAGTGAATAAACCAGATAAATTGAGTTTATTTCAATCTGCAGTTAAGCCTTGTGTTTGATAGTCGTCCTTGTTCATGTGTCTTCAACTTAATTTAGCCAAGTAGCTTGTGTTACGCTGTTATAACATTATGCAAATATGGCATGAGTTCAGCCGGACTCATTAGGTCCGGACCTGAACCTAAACCTCTGGATTCGAATCCGGACTTGAACCTGAACGTGGGTTTAGGTCTGCATCCCTACTGCCAAGTGACTACAACCTCGTTTTTAAAAATCATACGCATTTTTTGGGCGCAGCGAATTCCACTGCTCCGAAAGAGGAGAGCCGAGACAAGTGCTTAGGGACCGTCATCAAATAGCAAAACGAAAACGTTTTATAGCTGGATATGGAACGTCAAATAGACCTTTATCTTTCCATCAGAAGCTTAATACATATTTTTTATGAGTGTAAAGACAATTAATATGTAAATGAGACTCATGCAAAAGTCATCTGATTGATGATGATGATATGGAAGAAAGTTGTAAATAAGGCCATCTGACTTAGTGTTAATAAATTTGTTCAACAACTAATTTATTTGCAAGTTTTCAGTTTTATTTTGAATTTTTTTTTTTTTAAAGTGTTTAAAAGTTAATTTGTTTAGAGTTTTTTTTTGTTTTTAATAGAATGTTTACAAATACATTTGAAATAAATAATCTTTTTAGATCAATGGAAAATATTGATTGTTAGTCACTTTCGTGTTTTGCTATGCAATTATCAAATTGCTATACAAATTTGAAAAAAATAACGGATTGTTTAGCAGCTGCTGCTGCACAAGTGAAAATCTTTAATCTGAGCCCTGTATTGAATAAAATAGTTCTCTACATCATTACTAGTCCAACCACAGGAAAAGAGCCATTAGCAGAAAACAGAGCAGCGGCAGCTCCGCGCCATGCGGAACGTTGAAAGTGGCGAACAAACCCATGACAGGCGCCAGTGTCGGCGTCGCACTATTTTTCTTATTGTCACTACGTGATGTGAGCACTTTGACCGTCACGCAAAATATCTTCACCGCTGCTACCCCGGGCGTGCCTGTCGCCACTGCACAGGCACTAGATCATACACTCCTAACTGATTCTGACTTCCGTGAGTTAGGAGTGTATGATCTAGTGCCGACCAAGCCGCTCTGCACGCTTGGGTAAAACGAAACCTATCAAAAGTGCAGCGATTTTCATATCTTACGATCCCCACAGGTGATTTCCCCCCCCCCGCAGCTTTTGGATTCGCTCTCACAATTTGACATTCTCGAAACGTACGGCCAGTAAATATGCGACAAAATGTTTAAGGTTGTGTTTTCTTTATTTTGAAATCCAGCTCTGTCGGATTACAGGAAACACACAACTTTTTCTTCTTGGCCTTATTCCAGTAGAAACTGTCTCCACAAGCTCCACCTGTTCTGGTCAAAGGGTCAAGCCCACACTGGTCAAAGGGTCAAGCCCACACTGGTCACACGGAGCAGATTGTGCACGGCAAGAAAATTGTCCAGCCTAAAATAGATATATCTGTGATAGAAGAACAGATCGCCACTTTTAAAGATGTAATAACTTTGGCTGTTTTGATTTTGTTTGGAAAAGATAAAGATTCATTAAATATATGCAAATGGTCAAAAAGTCAACACACAAAAGTGCATTGGAGTGAATGGAAAGAACATATTGTCGTTTTTTTTAAACAAACGGATGGCTTTTTAAAATTAGGACCACTAACTATTATTTAAGTAACGACGAGTACAATTATAATTTTTTAGTTAAAAATGTATTTTAAAAATAACGACACAATGAAGATCTGTGTGGGGAACAATGACACGCTGAAGATCTGTGTGAGGAACAATGACACACTGAAGATCTGTGTCAGGAACAATGACACACTGAAGATCTGTGTCAGGAACAATGACACACTGAAGATCTGTGTCAGGAACAATGACACACTGAAGATCTGTGTGAGGAACAATGACACACTGAAGATCTGTGTCAGGAACAATGACACACTGAAGATCTGTGTCAGGAACAATGACACACTGAAGATCTGTGTCAGGAACAATGACACACTGAAGATCTGTGTGAGGAACAATGACACACTGAAGATCTGTGTCAGGAACAATGACAAACTGAAGATCTGTGTCAGGAACAATGACACACTGAAGATCTGTGTCAGGAACAATGACACACTGAAGATCTGTGTCAGGAACAATGACACACTGAAGATCTGTGTGAGGAACAATGACACACTGAAGATCTGTGTCAGGAACAATGACACACTGAAGATCTGTGTGAGGAACAATGACACACTGAAGATCTGTGTCAGGAACAATGACACACTGAAGATCTGTGTCAGGAACAATGACACACTGAAGATCTGTGTCAGGAACAATGACACACTGAAGATCTGTGTCAGGAACAATGACACACTGAAGATCTGTGTGAGGAACAATGACACATGAAGATCTGTGTGAGGAACAATGACACACTGAAGATCTGTGTGAGGAACAATGACACACTGAAGATCTGTGTGAGGAATAATTACACTTATTATAAATATAATAATTATTAATAATAATATTATAATTGTAGTGGTAGTAGTGGTAGTAGTGGTAGTAGTGGTAGTAGTAGTAGTAGTAGTAGTAGTAGTACATATCATGCACAGGCCAGTGTCATGTGAGTCACACTTAAACTACTCGTTTAGGACTGAACACTTGAGGCGCTAAAAATCACTAAATCAATAACTTCTGATTGAATTGGATTCAGTCGTTCCAAACATTGAGTGCCATTATTGATGACTGACATTTACATTATGTTTGACCTTTGACCTGAAGCCTCAGGTGAGCTACAACTCAACATGTAACGCTGTCGTGAGAGCAGAGGATGTAGTACATGTAGTACAGCTCAGAGCGGAAACTGTGTGTGAGGCTCTTTTACCACACAGGTGTGTGTGTGCGATGTGCATGGTGTGTGTGTGTGTGTGTGTGTGTGTTTTGCGTGTGTGGTGTGCGCGGCGTGTGTGTGTGTTACATTTCCTGCACAAATACTGTCTCGCTCTGCTCTGCCATGAGCTCTTGATCTTATAGATCCACTAAAGCTGCTCCAGAATCAGGAGTTGAGACGTTGTGATTGGTCCTAACATTGGTCACATGACCTGAAGAGACCACCAGTTTAGAAAAAGAGAAGGAAGTGACACTGCAGCCGCTCGTACAGTAGGGCACGCTCCAGAGTCACTCCATTTTGTGCAAAGGTCCATGTCTAGACACACCCGCCCACACAGCACCCGCCCACACAGCACCCGCCCACACAGCACCCGCCCACCCCCAGACACATCGCCCATCCCCAGACACATCGCCCACCCACAGACACATCGCCCACCCACAGACACATCGTCCACCCACAGACACATCACCCACAGACACATCACCCACAGACACATCACCCACCCACAGACACATCACCCACCCACAGACACATCACCCACAGACACATCACCCACAGACACATCACCCACAGACACATCACCCACCCACAGACACATCACCCACAGACACATCACCCACCCACAGACACATCACCCACCCACAGACACATCACCCACCCACAGACACATCGCCCACAGACACATCGTCCACCCACAGACACATCGCCTACCCACAGACACATCACCCACAGACACATCACCCACAGACACATCACCCACAGACACATCACCCACCCACAGACACATCACCCACCCACAGACACATCACCCACCCACAGACACATCACCCACAGACACATCACCCACCCACAGACACATCACCCACAGACACATCACCCACAGACACATCGCCCACCCACAGACACATCGCCCACCCACAGACACATCACCCACAGACACATCGCCCACAGACACATCGCCCACAGACACATCGCCCACAGACACATCGCCCACAGACACATCGCCCACAGACACATCGCCCACAGACACATCGCCCACAGACACATCGCCCACAGACACATCGCCCACAGACACATCGCCCACAGACACATCACCCACAGACACATCCTGGTGCGTCTGAAGAAGCAGCTCTTCAGCCCATTCACACCACCTAGCTCCTGCTTCAGGGGCAACACCAACACACTGAACACATGTCTCACTGGACACATGTCTCACTGGACACATGTCTCACTGGACACATGTCTCACTGGACACACTGGACACAGGTCTCACTGAACACACTGGACACAGGTCTCACTGGACACACTGGACACATGTCTCATTGAACACATGTCTCACTGAACACATGTCTCACTGGACACAGGTCTCACTGGACACAGGTCTCACTGGACACACGTCTCACTGAACACACGTCTCACTGAACACACTGGACACATGTCTCACTGAACACACTGGACAAATGTCTCATTGAACACATGTCTCACTGAACACACTGAACACGTGTCTCACTGAACACACTGAACACAGGTCTCACTGAACACACTGGACACATGTCTCACTGAACACACTGGACAAATGTCTCATTGAACACATGTCTCACTGAACACACTGAACACGTGTCTCACTGAACACAGGTCTCACTGAACACACTGGACACATGTCTCACTGAACACACTGGACACATGTCTCACTGGACACAGGTCTCACTGGACACAGGTCTCACTGGACACAGGTCTCACTGGACACAGGTCTCACTGGACACAGGTCTCACTGGACACTCTAAACACACTGAACACATGTCTCAGAGTGTGCAGTGGTGCACTGGAGCTCACGTTCACACAGCAGCACATGGAGTGGAGGGATTTGTGAATGAGTCTTACCTTGGCACTGGAATCCCTGCTTCCCGAAGCCCCTGAGAACACAGAGCACCAGTGTTACCTCCAGGAATTCACCAGCATAACAGCCGGACAGACACAGACACAGGCAGCAGGGTGGACACCCCCCACGCACGTCTCCAGAGCCCGTGTCTCCAGAGCCCGTGTCTCCAGAGCCCGTGTCTCCAGAGCCCGTGTCTCCAGGTCTCCAGGTCTCCAGAGCCCGTGTCTCCAGAGCCCGTGTCTCCAGGTCTCCAGAGCCCGTCTCCAGGGGCATTCCTGCAGCACCTCTGCTGATGCGGTAAACGCCAGCATCGGCCGCTGTGGCGGACCACCACGCGCGGCTGTCGCAATATGAAAAACACGATGGCGTGTTTGTGCAGGGACAGAGTGAAAGACTGCGGTGTGAGACTGAGAGGAAGGAGGCCGCAGCAAGTGTCTCACCTGTGTCCCCCGCACACGCACACGCGCACACACACACACCACACGCACGCGCGCGCGCACATACCAGATGAAGTCCGTGCAGTGGCTGCAGAAGGTGGGCTGCTTGAAGAAGCGCGCGATGAACTTGTGGTTCTTGACCTCGTGGACGTTCTTCTGGCGGAGGGCTCCCTGACGGGCGAACCCGCGCGCGCTCTCCGGTACCTCTCCATCGCTGTTGGGGTCAGCCATCTTAACGAGGAAGCGTTTGGGACCAAAAAACGGGGACGCGAAAGTCCGGGGAGCGTGAGCGGGCGCGTGGGAGAGCGGTTCGTCCCTCCTCCCCCCTGTCCGCCGCTGGACCCTCGCCGTCACCGCCTCGTTGTAGCTCGTGCTGCTCAACGCCTTTTGTCGCGCTGCTGCTGCGTCCAGCTCGCGCCGCTGCGCTCGTGCTGCTTCCTGCGGGGCGCGCCCCGCCTGCTTCCTTTTTCACCAGAGGGTAAGACTTTCACATGAGAAGACGCGGGGGACACAGAGAAGGTGAGAGGCGCGCTCTGCCTCTCTCCCGTCCAAGCCTGGACCCTCAAAGCCACCGCGCGGGATTTGACGCGGTGCGTCCAGCACGCGCAGAGCGTGGGGGGCTTCCACGGGCACGTGCGGGGACGTGAAAGGACATGAAAGTCCCTCAGACCCAAATGTAAAGTCATGAGATAGAAAACAGATCCTGGACCCCGGGTCCTCCCGCGAGGGGACACATTCAGAGGGGACACATTCAGAGGGGACACCGTCAGAGTGGATACCTTCAGGGGACACCTTCAGAGTGGACACCTTCAGAGTGGACACCGTCAGAGTGGACACCTTCAGATTGGATACCTTCAGGGGACACCTTCAGAGGGGACACCTTCCGAGTGGTCACCTTCCGAGTGGACACCTTCCGAGTGGACACCTTCAGAGTGGATACCTTCAGTGGACACCTTCAGAGAGGACACCTTCAGGGGACACCTTCAGAGTGGACACCTTCAGAGGGGACACCTTCTGAGTGGACACCTTCAGAGGGGACACCTTCAGAGTGGACACCTTCAGAGAGGACACCTTCAGAGTGGACACCTTCAGAGAGGACACCTTCAGAGGACACCTTCAGAGAGGACACCTTCAGAGTGGACACCTTCAGAGTGGACACCTTCAGAGAGGACACCTTCAGAGTGGACACCTTCAGAGAGGACACCTTCAGAGAGGACACCTTCGGAGGACACCTTCAGAGGACACCTTCAGAGTGGACACCTTCAGAGGGAACACCTTCAGTGGACACCTTCAGAGAGGACACCTTCAGAGGGGACACCTTCAGAGTGGACACCTTCAGAGAGGACACCACACCTTCAGAGTGGACACCTTCAGAGTGGACATCTGCAAAGTGGACACCTTCAGAGAGGACACCTTCAGAGGACACCTTCAGAGGACACCTTCAGAGTGGACACCTTCAGAGTGGACACCTTCAGAGTGGACACCTTCAGAGAGGACACCTTCAGAGAGGACACCTTCAGAGTGGACACCTTCAGAGAGGACACCTTCAGAGAGGACACCTTCAGAGTGGACACCTTCAGAGAGGACACCTTCAGAGGACACCTTCAGAGTGGACACCTTCAGAGGGAACACCTTCAGTGGACACCTTCAGAGAGGACACCTTCAGAGGGGACACCTTCAGAGTGGACACCTTCAGAGAGGACACCACACCTTCAGAGTGGACACCTTCAGAGTGGACATCTGCAAAGTGGACACCTTCAGAGAGGACACCTTCAGAGGACACCTTCAGAGGACACCTTCAGAGTGGACACCTTCAGAGAGGACACCTTCAGAGTGGACACCTTCAGAGTGGACACCTTCAGAGTGGACATCTGCAAAGTGGACACCTTCAGAGAGGACACCTTCAGAGGACACCTTCAGAGTGGACACCTTCAGAGGACACCTTCAGATAGGACACCTTCAGAGTGGACACCTTCAGAGAGGACACCTTCAGAGTGGACACCTTCAGAGTGGACACCTTCAGAGGACACCTTCAGAGTGGACACCTTCAGAGAGGACACCTTCAGAGTGGACACCTTCAGAGGACACCCTCAGAGTGGACACCTTCAGAGAGGACACCTTCAGAGTGGACACCTTCAGAGTGGACACCTTCAGAGAGGACACCTTCAGAGTGGACACCTTCAGAGTGGACACCCTCAGAGTGGACAACTTCAGAGTGGACACCTTCAGAGTGGACACCTTCAGAGTGGACACCCTCAGAGTGGACACCTTCAGAGAGGACACCTTCAGAGTGGACACCTTCAGAGGACACCTTCAGAGTGGACACCTTCAGAGGACACCTTCAGAGTGGACACCTTCAGTGGACACCCTCAGAGTGGACACCTTCAGAGAGGACACCTTCAGAGTGGACACCTTCAGAGGACACCTTCAGAGTGGACACCTTCAGAGGACACCTTCAGAGTGGACACCTTTTGAACATAGCAATGCCAAGATTTTAAAACAGAGGCCGGTCCAGGTGGAGTAAACAGAAGAGCCCTGTGGGTTTTGTAACAGTTAAAATGAGTGGAGAAGAATGTGGACCAATGAGGTTCAGGCCTGAAGACAAGAAGGACCAGAAACAGGTTTAAACTGTCATTTTTTATGACATTTAAATGTCAGTTTCCCTCAGGCTGTGAACAGTGTGATGGAGCAAACCTGAACACGAGGTCTCCAGTGACTGAGTAAACCTGAACACGAGGTCTCCAGTGACTGAGTAAACCTGAACACGAGGCCTCCAGTGACTGAGTAAACCTGAACACGAGGCCTCCAGTGACTGAGTAAACCTGAACACGAGGCCTCCAGTGACTGAGTAAACCTGAACACGAGGCCTCCAGTGACTGAGTAAACCTGAACACGAGGTCTCCAGTGACAGAGTAAACCTGAACACGAGGTCTCCAGTGACTGAGTAAACCTGAACACGAGGCCTCCAGTGACAGAGTAAACCTGAACACGAGGCCTCCAGTGACAGAGTAAACCTGAACACGAGGCCTCCAGTGACTGAGTAAACCTGAACACGAGGTCTCCAGTGACAGAGTAAACCTGAACACGAGGTCTCCAGTGACTGAGTAAACCTGAACACGAGGCCTCCAGTGACAGAGTAAACCTGAACACGAGGTCTCCAGTGACAGAGTAAACCTGAACACGAGGTCTCCAGTGACTGAGTAAACCTGAACACGAGGCCTCCAGTGACTGAGTAAACCTGAACACGAGGTCTCCAGTGACTGAGTAAACCTGAACACGAGGCCTCCAGTGACTGAGTAAACCTGAACACGAGGTCTCCAGTGACTGAGTAAACCTGAACACGAGGCCTCCAGTGACAGAGTAAACCTGAACACGAGGCCTCCAGTGACTGAGTAAACCTGAACACGAGGTCTCCAGTGACTGAGTAAACCTGAACACGAGGCCTCCAGTGACAGAGTAAACCTGAACACGAGGTCTCCAGTGACTGAGTAAACCTGAACACGAGGTCTCCAGTGACTGAGTAAACCTGAACACGAGGTCTCCAGTGACAGAGTAAACCTGAACACGAGGTCTCCAGTGACTGAGTAAACCTGAACACGAGGCCTCCAGTGACAGAGTAAACCTGAACACGAGGCCTCCAGTGACAGAGTAAACCTGAACACGAGGTCTCCAGTGACTGAGTAAACCTGAACACGAGGCCTCCAGTGACAGAGTAAACCTGAACACGAGGTCTCCAGTGACAGAGTAAACCTGAACACGAGGCCTCCAGTGACTGAGTAAACCTGAACACGAGGTCTCCAGTGACTGAGTAAACCTGAACACGAGGTCTCCAGTGACTGAGTAAACCTGAACACGAGGCCTCCAGTGACTGAGTAAACCTGAACACGAGGTCTCCAGTGACTGAGTAAACCTGAACACGAGGCCTCCAGTGACTGAGTAAACCTGAACACGAGGTCTCCAGTGACTGAGTAAACCTGAACACGAGGCCTCCAGTGACAGAGTAAACCTGAACACGAGGTCTCCAGTGACAGAGTAAACCTGAACACGAGGTCTCCAGTGACTGAGTAAACCTGAACACGAGGTCTCCAGTGACTGAGTAAACCTGAACACGAGGTCTCCAGTGACTGAGTAAACCTGAACACGAGGCCTCCAGTGACTGAGTAAACCTGAACACGAGTCCTCCAGTGACAGAGTAAACCTGAACATGAGGCCTCCAGTGACAGAGTAAACCTGAACACGAGGCCTCCAGTGACAGAGTAAACCTGAACACGAGGCCTCCAGTGACAGAGTAAACCTGAACACGAGGCCTCCAGTGACAGAGTAAACCTGAACACGAGGTCTCCAGTGACTGAGTAAACCTGAACACGAGGCCTCCAGTGACAGAGTAAACCTGAACACGAGGTCTCCAGTGACTGAGTAA
The DNA here is from genome assembly GCF_026437365.1 of Eucyclogobius newberryi. Classification (NCBI taxonomy): domain Eukaryota; kingdom Metazoa; phylum Chordata; class Actinopteri; order Gobiiformes; family Gobiidae; genus Eucyclogobius; species Eucyclogobius newberryi. Next base: position 35,908,623 of record NW_027316056.1, on the reverse strand, counting down.
ACCTGAACACGAGGCCTCCAGTGACAGAGTAAACCTGAACACGAGGCCTCCAGTGACATAGACAGGTCAGGGTTCAGTTCAGTTGGACCTGGTTTATGGTCCGGCCACGTGAGGCCACCACTGGCGCAAGTTTTTATCTTTTATTTTCATGTTTCTGTTCAGTTCGTAATCGGACTTTCCCCGTCACGAGACAGATAAAGGCCATTTGATCTTATCTTTAACCTGTTTTCAGAAAGCGGCGCCATAATTCCCCTTCAAACATGCGCCTGTCAGTCAAAAGTATCACCACACGGAGCCATAATTACATGAGATTCACATAAAGTTACAGAGGACCTTATGTCATGATTATGTTATGATTATGTCATGATTATGTCATGGTTATGTCATGATTATGTCATGTGTATGTCATGATTATGTCATGTTTATGTCATGATTATGTCATGGTTATGTCATGATTATGTCATGTTTATGTCATGATTATGTTATGATTATGTCATGAATATGTCATGTTTATGTCATGATTATGTCATGATTATGTTATGATTATGTCATGATTATGTCATGTTTATGTCATGATTATGTTATGATTATGTCATGAACATGTTATGATTATGTCATGAATATGTCATGATTATGTTATGATTATGTCGCCCTTTTAACTAGAGATGGGTTTGTGAGGAGGGTCTTTTTTGACGCCGGACCACTTCAAGACCCTCAGAGCTCTTTACACACACACAGTCACGCACAGTCTTTACACACACACAGTCACGCACAGTCTTTACACACACAAAGTCACACACAGTCTTTACACACACACAGTCACGCACAGTCTTTACACACACACACTCACACACAGTCTTTACACACACACAGTCTTTACACACACACACACACAGTCACGCACAGTCTTTACACACACACACTCACACACAGTCTTTACACACACACAGTCTTTACACACACACACAGTCACGCACAGTCTTTACACACACACAGTCACACACAGTCTTTACACACACACAGTCACGCGCAGTCTTTACACACACACACTCACACACAGTCTTTACACACACACAGTCTTTACACACACACAGTCACGCACAGTCTTTACACACACACAGTCACGCACAGTCTTTACACACACACAGTCACGCACACTCACACACAGTCTTTACACACACACAGTCACACACAGTCACGCACACACACACACACAGTCTTTACACACACAGTCTTACACAGTCTTTACACACACAGTCACACACAGTCTTTACACACACACACAGTCACACACAGTCTTTACACACACACACAGTCACACACAGTCTTTACACACACAGTCTTTACACACACACACAGTCACACACAGTCTTTACACACACAGTCACACACAGTCACAGACAGTCACCACACACAGTCACACACACAGTCACACACATAGTCACACACACAGTCACACACATAGTCACAGACACAGTCACACACACAGTCACACACAGTCACAGTCACACACATAGTCACACACACAGTCACACACACAGTCACACACATAGTCACACACACAGTCACACACACAGTCACAGACACAGTCACACACACAGTCACACACATAGTCACACACACAGTCACACACACAGTCACTCACAGTCACACACATAGTCACCACACACAGTCACACACACAGTCACACACATAGTCACACACACAGTCACACACAGTCACAGACACAGTCACTCACAGTCACACACATAGTCACCACACACAGTCACACACAGTCACACACACAGTCACAGACACAGTCACACACAGTCACCACACACAGTCACACACACAGTCACACACATAGTCACAGACACAGTCACACACACAGTCACACACATAGTCACACACACAGTCACACACACAGTCACTCACAGTCACACACACAGTCACACACACAGTCACACACATAGGCACACACACAGTCACACACAGTCACAGACACAGTCACTCACAGTCACACACATAGTCACAGACACAGTCACACACACAGTCACAGACACAGTCACTCACAGTCACACACATAGTCACCACACACAGTCACACACACAGTCACAGACACAGTCACACACAGTCACCACACACAGTCACACACACAGTCACACAGTCACACACATAGTCACACACACAGTCACACACACAGTCACACAGTCACCACACACAGTCACACACACAGTCACACACACAGTCACACACAGTCACCACACACAGTCACACACACAGTCACACAGTCACACACATAGTCACAGACACAGTCACACACATAGTCACACACACAGTCACACACACAGTCACTCATAGTCACCACACACAGTCACACACACAGTCACACACATAGTCACACACACAGTCACACACAGTCACAGACACAGTCACTCACAGTCAAACACATAGTCACAGACACAGTCACACACACAGTCACACACACAGTCACACACATAGTCACACACACAGTCACACACAGTCACAGACACAGTCACTCACAGTCACACACATAGTCACAGATACAGTCACACACATAGTCACACACACAGTCACACACACAGTCACTCATAGTCACCACACACAGTCACACACACAGTCACACACATAGTCACACACACAGTCACAGACACAGTCACTCACAGTCACACACATAGTCACCACACACAGTCACACACAGTCACACACACAGTCACAGACACAGTCACACACAGTCACCACACACAGTCACACACACAGTCACACAGTCACACACATAGTCACACACACAGTCACACACACAGTCACACAGTCACCACACACAGTCACACACACAGTCACCACACACAGTCACACAGTCACACACATAGTCACACACACAGTCACACACACAGTCACATAGTCACCACACACAGTCACACACAGTCACACACACAGACACAGTCACACACAGTCACCACACACAGTCACACACACAGTCACACAGTCACACACATAGTCACACACACAGTCACAGACACAGTCACACACAGTCACCACACACAGTCACACACACAGTCACACAGTCACACACATAGTCACACACACAGTCACACACACAGTCACACAGTCACCACACACAGTCACACACACAGTCACCACACACAGTCACACAGTCACACACATAGTCACACACACAGTCACACACACAGTCACATAGTCACCACACACAGTCACACACAGTCACACACACAGACACAGTCACACACAGTCACCACACACAGTCACACACATAGTCACACACACAGTCACAGACACAGTCACACACACAGTCACCACACACAGTCACACACACAGTCACACACACAGTCACAGACACAGTCACACACACGTTCACAAACCAATGAATGCAAATTATGATCTTTTTATTAACTAGATAATTATTTACTTGAAACTAGAACCAAATACAATCTGGCTTGTTTGAAGACATTTCTTAATTAAATAAACACTAATTGAGTCAAATTATTGCGATTTTAAGAATGATTGATAAGTAAAAGTCACTTACTGCACTCACTTATGACAAGGACATTTGTGCCTGAAACAAGGTCATTTTACCGTGTGCGATGGAACTGGAATTATTATTATTTTATTTTTTAAAATACATTTTCTAATTTAAAAACACAGCAGAAAAAACACAAGAAACAGACCAAGACCGGAGAGAACTCAATAGGTCAAAGTAAATTAAATACAAACAAACGTTCTGTTGAGTCCAGAGTCGGTCCAATTTGTCCATTTCCAAATGTCATTTTTTTCTGTTTGCCTGATGTCTGTCCCTCTGTCGGTCCAGTCCTTGATCGTAGGTGATGATTGTGTCGTCCACTTCTTTGTGATAGAGTCAGAATATGAAGCTACAGCGCTATTATGTAGACATACAATAAATGGCTATGATACAGGGAAATTAGGCCTATATGAAACTTCAAGCTGTTAATTCAAATAAAAGTATACTCTATGCAAATACTTTACAAAAACTTAAACTCTTTGCCTTAAACCAATCATTCTTAAAAGTCTTAAAAGTAAAACAAACAGTACACAAGTCCAGCTTTATTTACAGGACACCGCCATCTTGTGGTAGAAAGGGGAAACGGGAATGTTTGGTAACGACAGATCGCTCCGCCCACTCAAACAAATCCCATTGGCGGACATTTTTTGTGTCGAAGAATCTCATTGGCTGATGTGTACTGTCAGTCAAAGAACCCGGAAACAACACACTTTCTGTCCTCAAATCGTCTCCGGTTGAAAATCTTTTGGATTAAATACGCAAAAATTAAATTAAAGCTGCGTAATTGTCTTTAGTTATGCCGACTTCACCTGTCAAAACCCGCATTCCGCTCACGAGCTTCGGACATCTTGTGACAGAAGTGAAGGTATGACACAATAATGCATGTTTTAGTGCATCTTTCTGTCTGTAGAATGATATAAATGAAATGAACAAATCACAACATCCCGCTGAAAATAAAATTATAACGTTGATTTAATGCAAACAAATATTTTCAGTTTTTTAGTCTGCTATTTGCAAGGACAGTGGAACCTTGACCACTAAAACAACTGTAACTTAAAGTGACGTGTGACAGGTTTTTACGTTTGTCTAATTTTGACTGTATTTGGTGTATTTGTACCTGTTGTACAGATAAATTATAGTTTTACACCAATCGAGCAGGTATTTGTGACGAAAACGTTGAAAAATGTGTAGAGAATGACAGGAAGTGACATCACACCAGGGATTCCACTCAAAGTTTATGCAGAATTTACACAAAGAAACAACTTTTTTGACTCTCTAAACATTAATTCTTCAAAATAAAGTCACTCTCATATATTTTTATTTGTCAAATAAAGGTTATTGACACAGATGAGTTTTGGCCCAGTGTTTGCTCGGTAATTTCCTAGTATGATGTTATCAATTACAAACAAGAAGTTATTTTATTTATTTATTTCGTATTTTATTTCGTTGTATTTGTTTGGTTGTTTTTAAATTCAATTAAATTAAATGTATTTCTATTTTTAAATATAATACACACCCAGTTGTGTTCACCGGGGCCCGTTGTGGTGTTCACCGGGGCCCGTTGTGGTGTTCACCGGGGCCAGTTGTGTTCACCGGGGCCCGTTGTGTTTACCGGGGCCCGTTGTGTTCACCGGGGCCCGTTGTGGCGTTCACCGGGGCCCGTTGTGGCGTTCACCGGGGCCCGTTGTGGCGTTCACCGG